>NC_057812.1:114009073-114048182 GCF_018294505.1 Triticum aestivum
CCACACGCCCGGGGGGGGGGGGGGTGAAGGAAATATGCCCAAGAGGCAATAATAAAGTTATCATTTATTTCCTTATTTCATGATAAATGTTTATTATTCATGCTAGAATTGTATTAACCGGAAACATAATACATGTGTGAATACATAGACAAACAGAGTGTCACTAGTATGCCTCTACTTGATTAGCTCGTTAATCGAAGATGGTTGAGTTTCCTAGCCATGGACATGAGTTGTCATTTGATTAAAGGGATCACATCATTAGGACAATGATGTGATTGACTTGACCCATTCCGTTAGCTTAGCACTTGATCATTTAGTATGTTGCTATTGCTTTCTTCATGACTTATACATGTTCCTATGACTATGAGATTATGCAACTCCCGTTTACCGGAGGAACACTTTGTGTGCTACCAAACATCATAATGTAACTGGGTGATTATAAAGGTGCTCTACAGGTGTCTTCAAAGGTACTTGTTGGGTTGGCGTATTTCGAGATTAGTATTTGTCACTCCGATTGTCGGAGAGGTATCTCTGGGCCCACTCGGTAATGCACATCAATATAAGCCTTGCAAGCATTGTAACTAATGAGTTAGTTACAGGATGATGTATTACATAACGAGTAAAGAGACTTGCCAGTAACGAGATTGAACTAGGTATTGAGATACCGACGATCGAATCTCGGGCAAGTAACATACCGATGACAAAGGGAACAACGTATGTTGTTATGCGGTTTGACCGATAAAGATATTCGTAGAATATGTAGGAGCCAATATGAGCATCCAGGTTCCGCTATTGGTTATTGACCGGAGATATGTCTCGGTCATGTCTACATAGTTCTCGAACCCGTAGGGTCCGCAGGCTTAACGTTCGGTGACGATTTGTATTATGAGTTATGTGATTTGATGTACCGAAGGTAGTTTGGAGTCCCGAATGAGATCGGGGACATGACGAGGAGTCTCAAAATGGTTGAGACGTAAAGATCGATATATTGGACGACTATATTCAGACATCGGAAAGGTTCTGAGTGATTCAGGTATTTTTCGGAGTACCGAAGAGTTACGGGAATTCATATTGGGCCTTAATGGGCCATACGGGAAAGGAGAGAAAGGCCTCAAAAGGTGGCCGCACCCCTCCCCATGGTCTGGTCCGAATTGTACTAGGGAGGGGGGGCGTCCCCTTCCTCCCTTCTCCTTTTCCCTTCCCGTTTTCCTATTCCATGTGGGAAGAGGAATCCTACTAGGACTAGGGAGTCCTAGTAGGACTACACACTTTTGGCGCGCCCTAGGGGCTGGCCGGCCTCCCCTCCTCCATCCTTTATATACGGGGTCAAGGGGTACCTCTAGACACACAAGTTGATCTGTTGATCTCTTCCAGCCGTGTGTGGTGCCCCCCTCCACCATAATCCACCTCGATCATATCGTAGCGGTGCTTAGGTGAAGCTGTGCGTCGGTAGCATCATCATCACCGTCATCACAATGTCGTGCTGACGGAACTCTCCCTCGAAGCAATTAATAGGAAGTAATAAAGAAAGAGAGGTCTTCACATATAAATATACTATCTTGGACATCTTTTATGATTGTGAGCACTCATTAAAATATGACATGCTAAAGAGTTGACGTTGGACAAGGAAGACAACGTAATGGGTTATGTTTTCTTACATCTGAGATAAATTATATTGTCATGGATCATCCAACATGGTTGAGCTTGCCTTTCCCCCTCATGCTAGCCAAATTCATCGCACCAAGTAGAGATACTATTTGTGCTTCCAAATACCCTTAAACCAGTTTTGCCATGAGAGTCCCCCATACCTACCTATGGATTGAGTAAGATCCTCCAAGTAAGTAGTCATCGATGCAAGCAATAAAAATTGCTCTCTAAATATGTATGACTTCTTAGTGTGGGAGAAAATAAGATTTATATGATCGTGTGATATGGAAGAAATAAAAGCGACAGACTGCATAATAAAGGTCCATATCACAAGTGGCAATATGAAGTGACGTTCTTTCGCATTAAGATTTTGTGCATCCAACCATAAAAGCGCATGGCAACCTCTACTTCCCTCTGCGAAGGGCCTATCTTTTACTTCTATCTCCTTCCTTGCATAAGAGTCATGGTGAACTTCACCTTTCCTTTTTACATTTTATCCTTTCGGAGCATAGTATGTTGTATAGATGCTGGTATATATGGCTAATTGGATGTGAGTTTTCATGAACTATTATTATTAACATTACCCTTGAGGTAAAACGTTGGGAGGCAAAACTATAAGCCCCTATCTTTCTCTGTGTCCGATTAAAACTCCATACCCATAAGTATTGCGTGAGTGTCAGCAATTGTGAAAGACTATATGATAGTTGAGTATGTGGACTTGCTGAAAAGCTCTTATATATTGATTCTTTCCTATGTTATGATAAATTGCAATTGCTCCAATGACTGAGATTATAGTTTGTTAGTTTTCAATGAAGTTTATGATTCATATTTGAAATTGTGATTGAATTATTACTCTAGCATAAGAAATCATATGACAAGAATTATGTAAGTTGTTGTTCTAAGAATGATCATGATGCCCTCATGTCCGTATTTTACTTTTATCGACACCTCTATCTCTAAACATGTGGGCATATTTTTTGATTTCGGCTTTCGCTTGAGGACAAGCGATGTCTAAGCTTGGGGGAGTTGATACGTCCATTTTGCATCATGCTTTTATATCGATATTTATTGCATTATGGGCTGTTATTACACATTATGTCACAATACTTATGCCTATTCTCTCTTATTTTACAAGGTTTACATAAAGAGGGAGAATCCGGCAGCTCGGATTCTGGGCTAGAAAAGGAGCAAATATTAGAGACCTATTCTGCCCAGCTCCAAAAGTCCTGAAACTTCACAGAAGACGTTTTCTGAATATATAAAAAATACTGAGTACAAGAAGTTCACCAGGGGGGCACACCCTGCCCACGAGGGTGGGGGGTGCGCCCTACCCCCTGGGCGCGCCCCTACCTCGTGGGCCCCTGGTGTCCCTCCGATGACCATCTTCTGCTATATGAGGTCTTTCGATGAGAAAAAAAATCATAAGCCATCTTCTCGGACGAAACTCCGCCGCCACGAGGCGGAACCTTGGCGGAACCAATCTAGGGTTCTGCGGAGCTATTCTGCCGGGGAAACCTCCCTCCGGGAGGGGGAAATCATCGCCATCGTCATCACCAACGCTCCTCTCATCGGGAGAGGGCAATCTCCATCAACATCTTCACCAGCACCATCTCCTCTCAAAACCCTAGTTCATCTCTTGTATCCAATTCTTGTCTCCAAGTCCAGGATTGGTACTAGTAGGTTGCTAGTAGTGTTAATTACTCCTTGTAGTTGATGCTAGTTGGTTTATGTGGTGGAGGATCATATGTTCAGATCCTATATTCATATTAATACCCCTCTGATTATGAACATGAATATGCTTTGTGAGTAGTTACATTTGTTCCTGAGGACATGGGAGAAGTCTTGATATTAGTAGTCATGTGAATTTGGTATTCGTTCGATATTTTGATGAGATGTATGTTGTCTCCCCTCTAGTGGTGTTATGTGAACGTCGACTACATAACACTTCACCATTATTTGGGCCTAGAGTAAGGCATTGGGAAGTAATAAGTATATGATGGGTTGCTAGAGTGACAGAAGGTTAAACCCTAGTTTATGCGTTGCTTCGTATGGGGCTGATTTGGATCCATATGTTTCATGCCATGGTTAGGTTTACCTTAATACTTTTGTTGTAGTTGCGGATGCTTGCAATAGAGGTTAATCATAAGTGGGATGCTTGTCCAAGTAAGGACAGTACCCAAGCACCGGTCCACCCACATAGCAAATTATCAAAGTACCGAACGCGAATCATATGAACGTGATGAAAACTAGCTTGACGATATTCCCATGTGTCCTCGGGAGCGCTTTTCTCTATATAAGAGTTTGTCCAGGCTTGTCCTTTTCTACAAAAAGGATTGGGCCACCTTGCTGCACTTTATTTACTTTTTTTACTTGTTGGTCGTTACAAATTATCATATCACAAAACTATCCGTTACCACTTATTTCAGTACTTGCAGAGAATACCTTGTTGGAAACCGCTTATCATTTCCTTCTGCTCCTCATTGGGTTCGATACTCTTACTTATCGAAAGGACTACGATAGATCCCCTATACTTGTGGGTCATCAAGACTCTTTTCTGGCGCCGTTGCTGGGGAGTGAAGCGCTTTTGGTAGGTGGAATTTGGTGAGGAAAAATTTATATAGTGTGCTGAAATTTATTTTCACTTGTTACTATGGAAAGTAATCCTCTGAGGGGCTTGTTTGGGGTATCTTCACCCCGACCAGTAGAGCCAAGATTTGCTCCTCAACCTACTAAACCTACTGAAAATGAAAATGAAAATGAGAATGTCTGCTTTGAAATTCCTTCGGGTATGTTAGAAAAACTGCTAGCTAATCCTTTTGCAGGAGACGGAACAATGCATCCTGATGAACACCTAATATATGTTGATGAAGTTGGTGGATTATTGAAGCTTGCAGGTGTACCCGGAGATGTTGTTAAGAAGAAGGTCTTGCCTTTATCTTTTAAGGAAGATGCATTGACATGGTATAGGCTATGTGATGATACGAGGTCATGGAACTACAAACGATTGAAATTGGAATTTCATCAGAAGTTTTATCCTATGCATCTTGTTCATCGTGATCGCAATTATATATATATAATTTTTGGCCTCGCGAAGGAGAAAGCATCGCTCAAGATTGGGGGAGGCTTAAATCAATGTTATATTCACGCCCCAATCATGAGCTCTCAAGAGAAATGATTATTCAAAATTATATGCTCGGCTTTCTGATAACAATCGCACCATGCTCGATACTTCTTGTGCTGGCTCTTTTATGAGGAAGACTATTGAATTCAAATGGGATTTATTGGAAAGAATTAAATGCAACTCTGAATATTGGGACCTCGACGAAGGTAAGAAGTCAGGTATGACACCTAAGTTTGATTGTGTTAAATATTTTATGGATACCGATGTTTTCCGTAAATTTAGCACTAAATATGGACTTGACTCTGAGATAGTAGCTTCTTTCTGTGAATCTTTTGCTACTTATGTTGATCTCCCCAAGGAGAAGTGGTTTAAATATCATCCTCCCATAGAAGTAAAAGTAGCTGCACCTATTAAAGTTGAAGAAAAGACTATCACTTATAATGATCCTGTTGTTCCTACTTCTTATGTTGAGAAACCACCTTTCCCTGTTAGGATAAAGGATCATGCTAAAGCTTCAACTGTGGTTCGTAAAAGCAATATTAGAACATATACACCTCTTGGGAAAGTTAAAGTTGAACCTAATATTGCTATTGTTAAAGATCTCTTGGCTGATAATATTGATGGGCATGTTATTCATTTCCTTGATGAGACTGCTAGAATTGCTAAACCTAGTGCTAAAGATAAAAACATACCTATGGTAGGCATGCTATTATTTCTGTTAAAATAGGAGATCATTGTTATCATGGCTTATGTGATATGGGTGCTAGTGCTAGTGCAATACCTTACGACTTATACAAAGAAATTATGCATGATATTGCACCTGCTGAGATAGAAGATATTGATGTCACAATTAAACTTGTCAATAGAGATACTATTTCACCAATGGGAATTGTTAGAGATGTTGAAGTCTTGTGTGGGAAAACTAAATATCCTACTGATTTTCTTGTTCTTGGTTCCCCACAAGATAGCCTTTGTCCCATTATATTTGGTAGACCCTTCTTAAACACTGTTAATGCTAAGATAGATTGCAAAAAGGATGTTGTTACTATCGGTTTAGATGATATGTCTCATGAATTTAATTTCTCTAAATTTAGTAGACAACACCGTGAAGAAGAATTACCTAGTAAGGATGAAATTATTGGTCTTGCTTCTATTGCCGTACCTCCTAGTGATCCTTTAGAACATTATTTGCTAGACCATGAAAATGATATGTTTATGAATGAAAGAAGGGAAATAGATGAAGTATTCTTTAAACATGAACCTATTCTGAAACATAACTTGCCTGTTGAAATCCTAGGGGATCCTCCTCCACCCAAGGGTGATCCCGTGTTTGAGCTTAAACCATTGCCTGGTACTCTTAAATATGCTTATCTTGATGAGAAAAAGATATATCCTGTTATTATTAGTGCTAACCTTTCAGAGCACGAGGAAGAGAGATTATTGAAAACTCTGAAGAAGCACCGTGCTGCTATTGGGTACACTCTTGATGATCTTAAGGGCATTAGTCCCACTCTATGTCAACATAAAATAAATTTGGAAGAAGATGCTAAACCAGTTCGTGATCGTCAATGACGGCTGAATCCTAAAATGAAAGAAGTGGTAAGGAAGGAAATACTAAAGCTCGTTGAGGCAGGTATAATCTATCCCGTTGCTGATAGTTAGTGGGTAAGTCCTATCCATTGTGTCCCTAAGAAGGGAGGTTTTACTGTCGTTCCTAATGATAAAGATGAATTGATTCCTCGAAGAATTATTACAGGTTATATGATGGTAATTGATTTCCGCAAATTAAATAAGGCCACTAAAAAGGATCATTACCCCTTACCTTTTATCGATCAAATGCTAGAAAGATTATCCAAACATACAAATTTTTGCTTTCTAGATGGTTATTCTGGTTTCTCTGAAATACCTGTGTCAGCCAAGGATCAATCAAAGACTACTTTTACTTGCCCTTTTGGTACTTTTGCTTATAGACGTATGCCTTTTGGTTTATGTAATGCACCTACTACCTTTCAAAGATGCATGATGGCTATATTCTCTGACTTATGTGAAAAGATTTGTGAGGTTTTCATGGATGATTTCTCCGTCTATGGATCTTCTTTTGATGATTGCTTAAGCAACCTTGATCGAGTTTTGCAGAGATGTGAAGAAACTAATCTTGTCTTGAATTGGGAAAAGTGCCACTTTATGGTTAATGAAGGTATTGTCTTGGGGCATAAAGTTTCTGAAAGAGGTATTGAACTTGATAAAGCCAAGGTTGATGCTATTGAAAAGATGCCATGCCCCAAGGACATCAAAGGTATAAGAAGTTTCCTTGGTCACGCCGGATTTTATAGGAGGTTCATTAAGGACTTCTCAAAAATTTCTCGGCCTCTGACTAATTTATTACAAAAAGATATACCATTTGTCTTTGATGATGATTGTGTAGAAGCATTTGAAATACTTAAGAAAGCATTGATCTCTGCACCTATTGTTCAGCCACCTGATTAGAATTTACCCTTTGAAATTATGTGTGATGCTAGTGATTATGCTGTAGGTGCTGTTCTAGGGCAAAGAGTTGTTAAGAAATTAAACGTTATTCAATATGCTAGTAAAACCCTAGACAATGCTCAAAGAAATTATGCTACTACTAAAAAAGAATTCTTAGCAGTTGTATTTGCTTGTGATAAGTTCAGACCTTATATTGTTGATTCTAAAGTAACTATTCACACTGATCATGTTGCTATTAAATATCTTATGGAAAAGAAAGATGCTAAACCCAGACTTATTAGATGGGTTCTCTTGCTACAAGAATTTGACCTACATATTGTTGATAGAAAGGGAGCTGAGAACCCCGTTGCAGACAACTTGTCTAGGTTAGAAAATGTGCTTGATGACCCACTACCTATTGGTGATGGCTTTCCTGATGAGCAACTAAATGTCATAAATTCTTCTCATACTACTCCGTGGTATGCTGATATGCTAATTACATTGTTGCCAAATTCATACCACCTAGTTTCACATACCAGCAAAAGAAAAAGTTCTTCTATGATTTGAAGCATTACTTTTGGGATGACCCACATCTTTATAAGGAAGGAGTAGATGGTGTTATTAGACTTTGTGTACCCGAGCATGAACAGGAACAGATCCTACGCAAGTGTCACTCTGAGGCTTATGGAGGACACCATGCTGGAGATAGAACTGCACACAAGGTACTGCAATCTGGTTTTTATTGGCCTACTCTCTTCAAGGATGCCCGTAAGTTTGTCTTATCTTGTGATGAATGTCAAAGAATTGGTAATATTAGTAGACGTCAAGAAATGCATATGAACTATTCACTCGTTATTGAACCATTTGATGTTTGGGGCTTTGACTATATGGGACCTTTTCCTTCCTCTAATGGATATACACATATTTTAGTTGCTATTGATTACGTTACTAAGTGGGTAGAAGCTATTCCAACTAGTAGTGTTGATCATAACACTTCTATTAAAATGCTTAAAGAAGTTATTTTTCCAAGATTTGGAGTCCCTTGATATTTAATGACTGATGGTGGTTCACATTTTATTCATGGTGCTTTCCATAAAATGCTTGCTAAATATGATGTTAATCATAGAATTGCATCTCCTTATCACCCTCAGTCTAGTAGTCAAGTAGAATTGAGTAATAGAGAACTCAAATTAATTTTGCAAAAGACTGTCAATAGGTCTAGAAAGAATTGGTCCAAGAAACTTGATGATGCATTATGGGCCTATAGAACGGCATATAAAAATCCTATGGGCATGTCTCCGTATAAAATGGTTTATGGAAAAGCATATCACTTACCTCTCGAACTAGAACACAAGGCATATTGGGCTATTAAAGAGCTCAGTTATGATTTGAAACTTGCCGGTGAGAATAGGTTATTTGATATTAGCTCACTCGATGAATGGAGAACCCAAGCTTACGAAAATGCCAAGTTGTTTAAAGAAAAAGTTAAAAGATGGCATGATAAAAGGATACAAAAGCGTGAGTTTAATGTAGGTAATTATGTATTGCTATACAACTCTCGTTTAAGAATTTTTGCAAAAAAACTTCTCTGTAACTGGGAAGGCCCTTACGTTATCAAGGAGGTATATCGTTCCGGTGCCATAAAAATCAACAACTTCGAAGGCACAAATCCGAAGGTGGTGAACGGTCAAAGAATCAAACATTATATCTCAGGTAATCCCATAAATGTTGAAACCAATGTTATTGAAACCGTAACCCCGGAGGAATACATAAGGGACACTTTCTAGAACGTTCCAGACTCCAAAAAGGAATAGGTATGTGGTACGGTAAGTAAACCGATTCCAAAACAGTTTTTAAGGCAATATTTCTCCATTTTGGAATATTTAGAAAAATAGCAAAATAAGAGGCAGTCCGGGAAGGACACGAGGCTTCCACGAGGGTGGAGGGCACGCCCTACCCTACTGGGCGCGCCCCTACCTCGTGGACACCTCGTTGCTACGTCTCGAGCTAGCATTGGTTTTCCCCAAAGAGGAGGGGGTGATGCAGCACAGTAGCGTAAGTATTTCCGTCAGTTTTTGAGAACCAAGGTATCAATCCAGTAGGAGGTCACGCGCAAGTCCCTCGTACCTGCACAAAATAGTAGCAACTCGCAACCAACACTTAGGGGTTGTCAATCCCTTCACGGTCACTTACGAGAGTGAGATCTGATAGAGATAATATTTTTGGTATTTTTGGTATAAATATGCAAAGTGAAAAGTAAAAGCAAAACAAGTAAAATAAAGTAATGGAGATTGATATGATGAGAATAGACCCGGGGGCCATAGGTTTCACTAGTGGCTTCTCTCAAGAGCATAGATATTCTACGGTGGGTGAACAAATTACTGTTGAGCAATTGATAGAATTGAGCATAGTTATGAGGTTATCTAGGTATGATCATGTATATAGGCATCATGTCCGTGACAAGTAGACCAACTCCTGCCTGCATCTACTACTATTACTCCACTCATCGACCGCTATCCAGCATGCATCTAGAGTATTAAGTTAAAAACAGAGTAACGCCTTAAGCAAGATGACATGATGTAGAGGAATAAATTCATGCAATATGATAAATACCCCATCTTGTTATCCTTGATGGCAACAATACAATAAGTGCCTTGCAACTCTTTCTGTCACTGAGTAAGGACACCGCAATATTGAACCCAAAGCTAAGCACTTCTCCCATTGCAAGAACTACCAATCTAGTTGGCCAAACCAAACGGATAATTCGAAGAGACTTGCAAAGATAACTCAATCATACATAAAAGAATTCAGAGAAGATTCAAATATTATTCATAGATAAGTTGGATCATAAACCCACAATTCATCGGTCTCAACAAACACACCGCAAAAAGAAGATTACATCGAATAGATATCCACGAGAGAGGAGGAGAACATTGTATTGAGATCCAAAAAGAGAGAAGAAGCCATCTAGCTACTAGCTATGGACCCGAAGGTCTGAAGTAAACTACTCACACTTCATCAGAAGGGCTATGGTGTTGATGTAGAAGCCCTCCGTGATGGATGCCCTCTCCAGCGGAGCTCCGGAACAGGCCCCAAGATGGGATCTCGTGGATACAGGAAGTTGCGGCGGTGGAATTAGGTTTTTGGCTCCGTCTTTGGTCTAATGGGGGTACGCAGGTATATATAGGAGGAAGGAGCATGTCGGTGGAGCTCTGAGGGGCCCACGAGGCAGGGGGCGCGCCCAGGGGGGGGCGCCCTCCACCCTCGTGACCTCCCCAGAAACTTCTTGGAGTAGGGTCCAAGTCTCCTGGATCACGTTCGGTGAGAAGATCATGTTCCCGAAGGTTTCATTCCATTTGGACTCCGTTTGATATTCTGTTTCCTCGAAATACTGAAATAGGCAAAAAACAGCAATTCTGGGCTGGGCCTCCGGTTAATAGGTTAGTCCCAAAAATAATATAAAAGTGGAAAATAAAGCCCAATATAGTCCAAAATAGTAGATAAAGTAGCATGGAGCAATCAAAAATTATAGATACGTTGGAGACGTATCAGGCATCCCCAAGCTTAATTCCTGCTCGTCCTCGAGTAGGTAAATGATAAAAAGAGAATTTTTGACGCGGAGTGATACTTTGGCATAATTTCTATGTAAATCTTCTTAATCATGGTATGAATATTCAGATCCGAAAGGTTCAACACAAAAGTTCATATTGACATAAAAATGATAATACTTCAAGCATACTAATTAAACAATTATGTCATCTCAAAATAACATGGCCTAAGGAAGTTCATCCCTACAAAATCATATAGTTAGGCTATGCTTCATTTTCATCACACAAAGATGTTCCCAACTTCTATACCCCTGATGACAAGCCAAGCAATTGTTTCATACTCAAATAATCTCAAACTTTTTCAACCTTCACGCAATACATGAGCGCGAGCCATGGACGTAGCACTATGGGTGGTATAGAATATGATGATGGGGATTGTGTGGAGAAGACAAAAAAGGAGAAAGTCTCACATCAACGAGGCTAATCAATGAGCTATGGAGATGCCCATCAATTGATGTTAATGCAAGGAGTAGGGATTGCCATGCAATGGATGCACTAGAGATAAGAATGCTCAACAAAAGAAAACTAGTGGGCGTGCATCCAACTTGCTTGCTCATGAAGACATAGGGCATTTTGAGGAAGCCCATCGTTGGAATATACAAGCCAAGTTCTATAATGAAAAATTCCCACTAGTATGAACAAGACAACTTATGAGACTCACTATATGAAAATCATGGTGCTACTTTGAAGCAGAATATATGAGACTCACTACATGAAGAACAAGGTGCTACTTTGAAGCACAAGTGTGGAAAAAGAGATAGTAGCATTGCCCTTTTTATTTTCTCTCTTTTTTGGGGCCTTTCTTTTTTTCTTTTTGGCCTTTCTCTCTTTTTTTGATTGGGCAATGCTCTAATAATGATGATCATCACACTTCTATTGATTACAACATAATGATTACAACTCGATACTAGAACAAGATATGACTCTATATGAATGCCTCCGGTGGTGTACCGGGATGGTGCAATGAATCAAGAGTGACATGTATGAAAAATAATGCATGGTGGCTTTGCCACAAATACGATGTCAACTACAAGATCATGCAATGGCAATATGACAAAAGTAAAGCATGTCATGATGATGATGATGATGGAAGTTGCATGGCAATATATCTCGGAATGGCTATGGAAATGCCATGATAGGTAGGTATGGTGGCTGTTTTGAGGAAGATATAGGGAGGTTTATGTGTGAAAGAGCATATAATATCACGGGGTTTGGATGCACCGGCGAAGTTTGCACCAACTCTCAATGTGAGAAAGGGCAATGCACGGTACCGAAGAGGCTAGCAAATGGCGGAAAGGTAAAAGTGCGTATAATCCATGGACTCAACATTAGTCAAAAGAACTCATATACTTATTGCAAAAATTTAGAAGTCATCAAAAATCAAGTACTACGCGCATGCTCCTAGGGGGATAGATTGGTAGGAAAAGACCATCGCTCGTCCCCGACCGCCACTCATAAGGATGCACAAGCCAGGTACACTTCATGCTTCAAATTTGTTACACAACTTTAACCATACGTGCATGCTACGGGACTTGCTAACTTCAACACAAGTATTTCTCAAATTCACAACTACTCAACTAGCACGACTATGATATTATCACCTCCATATCTCAAAACAATTATCAAGCATCAAACTTATCTTAGTATTCAACCCACTAAAAAGAAAGTTTCACATATCTTGAATACCAAGTATATTAACATTAAGCAAATTACCATGCTACTAACGACTCTCAAAATAATCTAAGTGAAGCATGAGAGATCAAGTTTCTTTAAAACAAACCACCACCGTGCTCTAAAAGATCTAAGTGAAGCACTAGAGCAAAAATTATCACGCTCAAAAAGATATAAGTGAAGCACATAGAGTATTCTAACAAATTTCAATTCATACATGGCTCTCTCAAAAGGTGTGTACAGCAAGGATGATTGTGGTAGACTAACAAGCAAAGACACAAATAATACAAGACGCTCCAAGAAAAACACATATCATGTGGTGAATAAAAATATAGCTCCAACTAAATTACCGATGGAAGTGGACAAAAGAGGGGATGCCTTCCGGGGCATCCCCAAGCTTTGACTTTTTGGTGTCCTTAGATTATCTTGGGGGTGCCATGGGCATCCCCAAGCTTAGGCTCTTGCCACTCCTTGTTCCATAATCCATCAAAAGAATTCACCCAAAACTTGAAAACTTCACAACACAAAACTCAATAGAAATCTCGTGAGCTCCGTTAGAGAAAGAAAACAAAAGACTACTTTAAGGTACTGTAGTGAACTTGTTCTTTATTTGTATTGGTGTTAAACCTACTGTATTCCAACTTCTCTATGGTTTATAAACTATTTTACTAGCCATAGATTCATCAAAATAAGCAAACAACACACGCAAAACAGAATCTGTCAAAAACAGAACAGTCTGTAGTAATCTGTTACTAACGCAAACTTCTGGAACCCAAAAAATTCTACCAAAATTAGAATACCTGGGAAATTTGTTTATTGATCAGCAGAAATTGGAATCATTATTTTATCACGTTCTGGTGATTTTTGAAAATTCGGGCACTGAGTGCAAAGATTCTGGAAATTACAGCAAGATCAAATAACTATCTTCCAAGAAGATCTAATAAGTTTAACTTGGCACAAACACTAATTAAGAGATAAAACCACATCTAAACAGAATCTAGATGGATTATTTATTCCTAAACAAAACCAAAAACAAAAAACACAAAATAAAATTGTGTTGCCTCCCAACAAGCGCTATCGTTTAACGCCCCTAGCTAGGCATAAAAGCAAGGATAGATCTAGGTATTGCCATCTTTGGTAGGCAATTATTCAATGAGGCATCCACCTCCTTTAGAATTTTCTTTCTTTCTAGTGATTATCAAACTTTTAGGCATAAGATCAAAAAATTCATTCGTGGCAAATGGTTCCTTAATGATTGTAAAAAGATCGGGGTGAATACTTATAGATTTAAGATCCACATTTTCCTTACTAGATGATTTACCCTTATTTTGAGGAACATACATAAACTTGGCAATTTTAGTGGGAGGACTAGGAGTACTTTTTACGGAAGAAAAAGCAGTTCCCAAGTTGGTAATGATACCCTCAAGTTTATCGATTCGAGTAGAGTCTAGATTTATTTTTTCATTAACCATGGGTTCCTTCTCCTTAATATTTTTCAAAGTCATTCCTACCTTAGATCCATATTGAGAAATTTGATTATGAATCTTTTTATCTAGATTTTCAATGGATTCAATGGTAGCAACTTTGTTTTCAATAATTTCAAGCCTTTGCATAACATGCTCCAAGGTTAACACAGTTCCATTAACCAAAAGGGGAGGTGAGCCAAATAAATCTATTAAAACATTATAGGAATCAAAAGTATGGCTACCCAAAAAATTCCCTCCGGTAATGGTATCAAGGATATATCTATACCAAGGATTAGCACCTACATAAAAATTGCGAAGAAGGACTGAAGTAGATTGCTTTCTGGTAGATCTATTTTGAGCATTGCAAATTCTATACCAAACATCTTTTAGATTTTCTCCCTCCCTTTGTTTAAAATTTAGCACTTCATTCTCGGGAGATAACGGGGAAGATAAGGAATTCGACATAGCGACAGGTAAGCAAACTAACACACGAGCAAACAAAAGGCAAGGGGGAAAAGAGGGCGAATAAAACGGCAAGGGTGAAGTGGGGGAGAGGAAAATGAGAGGCAAATGGCAAATAATGTAATGCGAGAGATAGAGATTGTGATGGGTACTTGGTATGTTGACTTCTGCGTAGGCTTCCCCGGCAACGGCGCCAGAAATGGCTCATTGACGGGAGAGTAAATCTTGACTTGACTTGGTGTAGGCCTCCTCGGCAATGGCGCCAGAAATGGCTCGTTGACGGGAGAGTAAATCTTGACTTGACATGGCGTAGGCCTCCCCGGCAACGGCGCCAGAAATCCTTCTTGCTGCGTCTCGAGCTAGCGTTGGTTTTCCCCGAAGAGGAGGGGGTGATGCAGCACAGTAGCGTAAGTATTTCCCTCAGCTTTTGAGAACCAAGGTATCAATCCAGTAGGAGGTCACGCGCAAGTCCCTCGTACCTGCACAAAACGGTAGCAACTCACAACCAACGCTTAGGGGTTGTCAATCCCTTCACGGTCACTTACGAGAGTGAGATCTGATAGAGATAATATTTTTGGTATTTTGGTATAAAGATGCAAAGAGAAAAGTAAAAGCAAAACAAGTAAAATAAAGTAATGGAGATTGATATGATGAGAATAGACCCGGGGGGCCATAGGTTTCACTAGTGGCTTCTCTCAAGAGCATAGATATTCTACGGTGGGTGAACAAATTACTGTTGAGCAATTGATAGAATTGAGCATAGTTATGAGGTTATCTAGGTATGATCATGTATATAGGCATCATGTCCATGACAAGTAGACCGACTCCTGCCTGCATCTACTACTATTACTCCACTCATCGACCGCTATCCAGCATGCATCTAGAGTATTAAGTTAAAAACAGAGTAACGCCTTAAGCAAGATGACATGATGTAGAGGAATAAATTCATGCAATATGATAAATACCCCATCTTGTTATCCTCGATGACAACAATACAATATGTGCCTTGCAACTCTTTCTGTCACTGAGTAAGGACACCCCAAGATTGAACCCAAAGCTAAGCACTTCTCCCATTGCAAGAACTACCAATCTAGTTGGCCAAACCAAACGGATAATTTGAAGAGACTTGCAAAGATAACTCAATCATACATAAAAGAATTCAGAGAAGATTCAAATATTATTCATAGATAAGTTGGATCATAAACCCACAATTCATCGGTCTCAACAAACACACCGCAAAAAGAAGATTACATCGAATAGATCTCCACGAGAGAGGAGGAGAACATTGTATTGAGATCCAAAAAGAGAGAAGAAGCCATCTAGCTACTAGCTATGGACCCGAAGGTCTGAAGTAAACTACTCACACTTCATTGGAAGGGCTATGGTGTTGATGTAGAAGCCCTCCGTGATGGATGCCCTCTCCGGCGGAGCTCCGGAACAGGCCCCAAGATGGGATCTCATGGATACAAGAAGTTGCGGCGGTGGAATTAGGTTTTTGGCTCCGTCTTTGGTCTAATGGGGGTACGTAGGTATATATAGGAGGAAGGAGCACGTCGGTGGAGCTCCGAGGGGCCCACGAGGCAGGGGGCGCGCCTAGGGGGGGCGCCCTCCACCCTCGTGACCTCCCCGGAAACTTCTTGGAGTAGGGTCCAAGTCTCCTGGATCACGTTCGATGAGAAGATCACATTCCCGAAGGTTTCATTCCGTTTGGACTCCGTTTGATATTCTGTTTCCTCGAAATACCGAAATAGGCAAAAAACAGCAATTTTGGGTTGGGCCTCCGGTTAATAGGTTAGTCCCAAAAATAATATAAAAGTGGAAAATAAAGCCCAATATAGTCCAAAACAGTAGATAAAGTAGCATGGAGCAATCAAAAATTATAGATACGTTGGAGACGTATCACTCGTGTGCTCTCCGGACTCCGTTTTCTTACACATTACGTATTTTGGTCGGTAAAAATTCATTATATAATCTCCCGGGGGTTTTGACCTCCATATCACGCAAATATCTCTTGTCTTTGTTTCGAGGTGTTTTCTGTCAGGGTTGTCCAGGCCAGGCATTATGTCATCTCCCTCCTCCTCCAACCATGAGGGCAATGATGCTTGGCTAATGAAGATAGAGTTGAAGAGAGAAGAACCCCTAGAGATCAACAAGGATGAAGGGATCAAGAAGGCCAAAGAGGACCAAGTTCCGGCAACAGAAGACATCCTTCAACTTGATCACAATCTTCTTACCCCAACTGAGATCGAAGCTTTCAAGATGATTGAGTTAGCTCGTATACAAAATAAGTATCTCACACGTGAAAATATTTTGTTGAAGGAGCATATCATCGCACTCAAAGGCATTATCCGCAAATTAGAAGACCTCCTACGCTCGATGTGCGACTATCCATCATCAACAACTCCACCTTCTTCACCAACAAATAAGAACTGAGCATTGGGTATGGGCACTCCCCTTGGCAACTGCCAAGCTTGGGGGAGTGCCACGGTATCGTATAACCATCACTTCTATCTTTACCCTTTTTCTTAGTTCGATCCTTTTGGTAATATCTTGATCTAGTAGAATAAAAGTTCTTAGTATGATCTAGTTGTGAGTTTTGCTTTATGATCCTTCTATGTAATCGAGTCCGTGAGCTATATAATAAAGATTAGTGTTGAGTCAAGGGCTTGATTATTTTTCCATGATCCTAAGTGAATAAAAGAAAAGAGAAAGAAATAAAAAAGGGAAACAAAGAGATCATATGGATCTTTATGGAGAGTAATGAGCTCACATAGAAAAAGTATGATGAATAAAAGTTGTTGAGAGTTGACAAACATAGTTTTGGTCATCGTTGCAATTAATAGGAAGTAATAAATAAAGAGAGGTTTCACATATAAATATACTATCTTGGACATCTTTTATGATTGTGAGCACTCATTAAAATATGACATGCTAAAGAGTTGACGTTGGACAAGGAAGACAACGTAATGGGTTATGTTTTCTTACATCTGAGATAAATTATATTGTCATGGATCATCCAACATGGTTGAGCTTGCCTTTCCCCCTCATGCTAGCGAAATTCACCGCACCAAGTAGAGATACTATTTGTGCTTCCAAATACCCTTAAACCAGTTTTGCCATGAGAGTCCCCCATACCTACCTATGGATTGAGTAAGATCCTCCAAGTAAGTAGTCATCGGTGCAAGCAATAAAAATTGCTCTCTAAATATGTATGACTTCTTAGTGTGGGAGAAAATAAGCTTTATATGATTGTGTGATATGGAAGAAATAAAAGCGACAGACTGCATAATAAAGGTCCATATCACAAGTGGCAATATGAAGTGACGTTCTTTCGCATTAAGATTTTGTGCATCCAACCATAAAAGCGCATGGCAACCTCTGCTTCCCTCTGCGAAGGGCCTATATTTTACTTCTATCTCCTTCCTTGCATAAGAGTCATGGTGAACTTCACCTTTCCTTTTTACATTTTATCCTTCGGCAAGCATAGTATGTTGTAAAGATCCTGGTATATATGGCTAATTGGATGTGAGTTTTCATGAACTATTATTGTTAACATTACCCTTGAGGTAAAACGTTGGGAGGCAAAACTATAAGCCCCTATCTTTCTCTGTGTCCGATTAAAACTCCATACCCATAAGTATTGCATGAGTGTCAGCAATTGTGAAAGACTATATGATAGTTGAGTATGTGGACTTGCTGAAAAGCTCTTATATATTGACTCTTTCCTATGTTATGATAAATTACAATTGCTCCAATGACTGAGATTATAGTTTGTTAGTTTTCAATGAAGTTTACGATTCATATTTGAAATTGTGATTGAATTATTACTCTAGCATAAGAAATCATATGACAAGAATTATGTAAGTTGCTGTTCTAAGAATGATCATGATCCCCTCATGTCCGTATTTTACTTTTATCGACACCTTTATCTCTAAAGATGTGGACATATTTTTTTGATTTCGGCTTTCGCTTGAGGACAAGCGAGGTCTAAGCTTGGGGGAGTTGATACGTCCATTTTGCATCATGCTTTTATATCGATATTTATTGCATTATGGGCTGTTATTACACATTATGTCACAATACTTATGCCTATTCTCTCTTAGTTTACAAGGTTTACATAAAGAGGGAGAATGCCGGCAGCTGGGATTCTGGGCTAGAAAAGGAGCAAATATTAGAGACCTATTCTGCACAGCTCCAAAAGTCCCGAAACTTCACGGAAGACGTTTTTTGAATATATAAAAAATACTAAGCGCAAGAAGTTTACCAGGGGGCACACGCTGCCCACGAGGGAGGGGGCGCGCCCCCTACCTCGTGGCCCCCCTGGTGGCCCTCCGATGACCATCTTCTGCTATATGAGGTCTTTCGATGAGAAAAAAATCATATGCCATCTTCTCGGACGAAACTCTGCCGCTACGAGGCGGAACCTTGGCAGAACCAATCTAGGGTTCTGCGGAGCTATTCTGCCGGGGAAACCTCCCTCCAGGAGGGGGAAATCATCGCCATCGTCATCACCAATGCTCCTCCCATCGGGAGAGGGCAATCTCCATCAACATCTTCACCAGCACCATCTCCTCTCAAAACCCTAGTTCATCTCTTGTATCCAATTCTTGTCTCCAAGTCCGGGATTGGTACTAGTAGGTTGCTAGTAGTGTTAATTACTCCTTGTAGTTGATGCTAGTTGGTTTATTTGGTGGAGGATCATATGTTCAGATCCTATATTCATATTAATACCCCTCTAATTATGAACATGAATATGCTTTGTGAGTAGTTACATTTGTTCTTGAGGACATGGGAGAAGTCTTGCTATTAGTAGTCATGTGAATTTGGTATTCGTTCGATATTTTGATGAGATGTATGTTGTCTCCCCTCTAGTGGTGTTATGTGAACGTCGACTACATAACACTTCACCACTATTTGGGCCTAGAGGAAGGCATTGGGAAGTAATAAGTAGATGATGGGTTGCTAGAGTGATAGAAGCTTAAACCCTAGTTTATGCATTGCTTCATAAGGGGCTGATTTGGATCCATATGTTTCATGCCATGGTTAGGTTTTCCTTAATACTTTTGTTGTAGTTGCGGATGCTTGCAATAGAGGTTAATCATAAGTGGGATGCTTGTCCAAGTAAGGACAGTACCCAAGCACCGGTCCACCCACATACCAAATTATCAAAGTACCGAACGCGAATCATATGAACGTGATGAAAACTAGCTTGACGATATCCCCATGTGTCCTCGGGAGCGCTTTTCTCTATATAAGAGTTTGTCCAGCCTTGTCCTTTGCTACAAAAAGGATTGGGCCACCTTGCTGCACTTTATTTACTTTTGTTACTTGTTGCTCGTTACAAATTATCCTATCACAAAACTATCTGTTACCACTTATTTTAGTACTTGCAGAGAATACCTTGTTGGAAACCGCTTATCATTTCCTTCTGCTCCTCGTTGGGTTCGACACTCTTACTTATCGAAAGGACTACGATAGATCCCCTATACTTGTGGGTCATTAGTTTTATGCGTTGATGTTATATGCACGAGTAGAACACAAGTGAGTTGTGGGCGATACAAGTCATACTGCTTACCAGCATGTCACACTTTGGTTCAGCGGTATTGTTGGATGAAGCGGCCCGGACCGACATTACGCATACGCTTATGCGAGACTGATTCTACTGACATGCTTTGCACACAGGTGGCTGGCGGGTGTCAGTTTCTCCAACTTTAGTTTTACCGAGTGTGGCTACGCTTGGTCCTTGAGAAGGTTAAAACATCACTAACTTGACGGGCTATCATAGTGGTTTTGATGCGTAGGTAAGAACGGTTCTTTCTCAGCCCGTAGCAGCCACGTAAAACTTGCAACAACAAAGTAGAGGACGTCTAACTTGTTTTTGCAGGGCATGTTGTGATGTGATATGGTCAAGACGTGATAAGATATAAATTTTTGTATGATATGATCATGTTTTGTTAAAGTTATCGGCAACTGACTGAAGCCTTATGGTTGTCTCTTTATTGCATAATTAAGATGCAAGCGTCATACAATTGCTTTACTTTATTGCTATGCGATAGCAATAGTTGCAAAAGCAATAGTTGGCGAGACGACCATATGACGACACGTTGATAAAGATCAAGATGATGGAGATCATGGTGTCATGCCGGTGACGATGGAGATCATGACAGTACTTTGGAGATGGAGATCAAAGGCGCAAGATGATCATGGCCATATCATGTCACATATATTGATTGCATGTGATGTTTATCTTTTATACATATTATTTTGCTTAGATCGACGGTAGCATTATAAGATGATCTCTCACTAATTTTCAAGGTATAAGTGTTCTCCCTGAGTATGCACCGTTGCGAAAGTTCTTTGTGCTGAGACACCTGAAGGAAATATGCCCTAGAGGCAATAATAAAGTTATTATTTATTTCCTTATTCTCATGATAAATGTTTATTATTCATGCTAGAATTGTATTAACCGGAAAAGTAATACATGTGTGAATACATAAACAAACAGAGTGTCACTAGTATGCCTCTACTTGACTAGCTCGTTGATCAAAGATGGTTATGTTTCCTAGCCATATACATGAGTTGTTATTTGATTAACGGGATCACATCATTAGGAGAATGATGTGATTGACTTGACCCATTTCGTTAGCTTAGCACTCGATCGTTTAGTATTCTGCTATTGCTTTCTTCATGACTTATACATGTTCCTATAAATATGAGATTATGCAACTCCCGTTTACCAGAGGAACACTTTGTGTGCTACGAAACGTCACAATGTAACTAGGTGATTATAAAGGTGCTCTACAGGTGTCTCCGAAGGTACTTATTGGGTTGGCGTTTTTCGGGATTAGGATTTATCACTCCGATTGTCGGAGAGGTATCTCTGGGCCCACTCGGTAATGCACATCACTATAAGCCTTGCAAGCATTGCAACTAATGAGTTAGTTGCAGAATGATGTATTACAGAACGAGTAAAGAGACTTGCCGGTAACGAGATTGAACTAGGTATTGAGATACCGACGATCGAATCTCGGGCAAGTAACATACCGATGACAAAAGGAACAACGTATGTTGTTATGCGGTTTGACCGATAAAGATCTTCGTAGAATATGTAGGAGCCAATATGAGCATCCAGGTTCAGATATTGGTTATTGACCGTAGACGTGTCCCGTTCATGTCTACATAGTTCTCGAACCCATAGGGTCCGCAGGCTTAAAGTTCGATGACGGTTATATTATGTGTTTATGTGTTTTGATGTACCGAAGGTAGTTCGGAGTCCCGGATGAGATCGGGGACATAACAAGGAGTCTCTAAATGGTCGAGACATAAAGATCGATATATTGGACGACTATATTCGGACATCGGAAAGGTTCTGAGTGGTTTGGGTATTTTTCAGAGTACCGGGGAGTTACGAGAATATGGGGGAAGAAGTATATGGGCCTTATTGGGATTTAGGGGAGAGATAGAGGTAGGTCGCGCGCCCCCCCAATGACTAGTCCGAATTGGACTAGGGGGAGGGGCGGCGCCCCCTCCTTCCTTCTCTTCCCTCTTCCCCTTCCTTGTCTCCTACTCCTACTACTTGGAAGGGGAGGAATCCTACTCCTGGTGGGAGTAGGACTCCTCCAGGGCGCGCCATAGGGGCCGACCCTCTCCCCCTCCTCCACTCCTTTATATACGTGGCCAGGGGGCACCCATAGACACAACAATTGATCTCTTGGATCTTTTAGCCGTATGTGGTGCCTCTCTCCACCATAGTCCACCTCGATAATATTGTAGCGGTGCTTAGGCGAAGCCCTGCGACAGTAGAACATCAACATCATCACCATGCCGTCGTGCTGATGGAACTCTCCCTCAAAGCTCGACTGGATCGGAGTTCGAGGGACATCATCGAGTTGAATGTGTGCATAACTCGAAGGTGCCGTGCATTCGGTACTTGATCGGTCGGATCATGAAGACGTACGACTACATCAACCGCGTTGTGCTAACACTTTCACTTTCGGTCTACGAGGGTACGTGGACATACTCTCGCCTCTTGTTGCTATATATCACCATGATCTTGCTTGTGCGTAGGAAATTTTTGAAATTACTACGTTCCCCAACAGTGGTATCAGAGCCTGGTTATATGCGTAGATGTTATATGCACGAGTAGAACACAAGTGAGTCGTGGGCGATACAAGTCATACTGCTTACCAGCATGTCATACTTTGGTTCGGTGGTATTGTTGGATGAAGCGGCCCGGACCAAAATCACGCGTACGCTTACGCGAGACTGGTTCTACCGACGTGCTTTGTACACATGTGGCTGGCGGGTGTTAGTTTCTCCAACTTTAGTTGAACCGACTGTGGCTACGTCCGGTCCTTGAGAAGGTTAAAACAACACTAACTTGATGAACTATCGTTGTGGTTTTGATGCGTAGGTAAGAACGGTTCTTGCTCAGCCCGTAGCAGCCACGTAAAACTTGCAACAACAAAGTAGAGGACATCTAACTTGTTTTTGCAGGGCATGTTGTGATGTGATATGGTCAAGACGCGATGCTATATTGTATGAGATGATCATGTTTTGTAACCGAGTTATCGGCAACTGGCAGGAGCCATATGGTTGCCGCTTTATTGTATGCAATGCAATCGTCCTGTAATTGCTTTACTTTATCACTAAGCAGTAGCGATAGTCGTAGAAGCAATAGTTGGCGAGACGACAACGATGCTACGATGGAGATCAAGGTGTCGCGCCGGTGACGATGGTGATCATGATAGTGCTTCGGAGATGGAGATCACAAGCACAAGATGATGATGGCCATATCATATCACTTATATTGATTGCATGTGATGTTTATCTTTTATGCATCTTATTTTGCTTTGATTGACGGTAGCATTATAAGATGATCTCTCACTAAATTTCAAGATAAAAGTGTTCTCCCTGAGTATGCACCGTTGCCAAAGTTCGTCGTGCCCAGACACCACGTGATGATCGGGTGTGATAAGCTCTACGTCCATCTACTACGGGTGCAAGCCAGTTTTGCCCACGCAGAATACCCAGGTTAAACTTGATGAGCCTAGCATATGCAGATATGGCCTCGGAACACTGAGACCGAAAGGTCGAGCATGAATCATATAGTAGATATGATCAACATAGTGATGTTCACCACTGAAAACTACTCCATTTCTCGTGATGATCGGTTATGGTTTAGTTGATTTGGATCACGTGATCACTTAGATGATTAGAGGGATGTCTATCTAAGTGGGAATTCTTAAGTAATATGATTAATTGAGCTTTAATTTATCATGAACTAGTCCTGGTAGTATTAGCATATTTATGTTGTAGATCAATAGCTCGCGTTTAGCTCCTCTGTTTTATTTTTGATATGTTCCTAGAGAAAACTAAGTTGAAAGATGTTAGTAGCAATGATGCGGATTGGATCCGTAATCTGAGGATTATCCTCATTATTGCACAGAAGAATTATGTCCTTGATGCACTGCTAGGTGACAGACCTATTGTAGGAGCAGATGCAGACGTCATGAACGTTTGGCTAGCTCAATATGATGACTACTTGATAGTTTAGTGCACCATGCTTAACATCTTAGAATCGGGAGACGTTTTGAACGTCATGGATCATATGAGATGTTCTAGGAGTTGAAGTTAATATTTCAAGAAAATACCCGAGTTGAGAGATATAAAGTCTCCAACAAGTTCTATAGCTAAAAGATGGAGGAGAATAGCTCAAGCAGTGAGCATGTGTTCAGATTGTCTGGGTACTACAATTGCTTGAATCAAGTGGGAGTTAATCTTCCAGATAAAATAGTGATTGACAGAATTCTCTAGTCACCATCACCAAGTTAGTAGAACTTCATGATGAACTTTAGTATGCAAGGGATGACGAAAACGATTCCCGAGCTTTTCATGGTGATGAAATAGTTGAAGGTAGAAATCAAGAAAGAGCATCAAGTGTTGATGATTAACAATATCACTAGTTTCAAGAAAAGGGCAAAGGGAAAGAAAGGGAACTTCAAGAAGAACGACAAGCAAGTTGCTGCTCGTGAAGAAGCCCAAGTCTGGACCTAAGCCTAAGACTAAGTGCTTCTACTACAAAGGGACTGGTCACTAGAAGCGGAACTGCCCCAAGTATTTGGCGGATAAGAAGGACGGCAAAGTGAACAATGCTATATTTGATATACATGTTATTGATGTCTACTTTACTAGTGTTTATAGCAACCCCTCGGTATTTGATACTGGTTCAGTTTCTAAGAGTAGTAACTCGAAACGAGAGTTGCAGAATGAACAAAGACTAGTTAAGGGTGAAGTGACGATATGTGTTGGAAGTGGTTCCAAAATTGATATGATCATCACCGCACACTCCCTATACTTTCGGGATTAGTGTTAAACCTAAATAAATGTTATTTGGTGTTTGCGTTGAGCATGAATATAATTTGATCATGTTTATTGCAAAATGGTTATTCATTTAAGTTAGAGAATAATTGTTGTTTTGTTTACATGAATAAAACCTTCTATGGTCATACACCCAATGAAAATGGTTTGTTGGATCTCGATCGTAGTGATGCACACATTCATAATATTGAAGCCAAAAGATGCAAAGTTAATAATGATAGTGCAACTTATTTGTGGCACTGCCGTTTAGGTCATATTGGTGTAAATCGCATGAAGAAACTCCATGTTGATGGGATTTTGGAATCACTTGATTATGAATCATTTTGATGCTTGCGAACCATGCCTCATGGGCAAGATGACTAAGACTCCGTTCTCCGGAACAATGGAGCGAGCAACTGACTTATTGGAAATAATACATACTGATGTATGCAGTACGACGAGTGTTGAGGCTCGCAGCGGGTATCGTTATTTTCTGACCTTCACAGATGATTTGAGCAGATATGGGTATATCTACTTGATGAAACATAAGTATGAAACATTTGAAAAGTTCAAAGAACTTCAGAGTGAAGTGGAAAATCATCGTGACAAGAAAATAAAGTTTTTACAATCTGATCACAGAGACAAATATTTGAGTTACGAGTTTCATCTTCAATTAAAACAATGTGGAATAGTTTCACAAAATCGTGCCACCTGGAACACCATAGCATAATGTTGTGTCCGAACGTCATAACCATACTATTATTGGATATAGTGCAATCTATGATGTTTCTTATCAATTAACCACTATAGTTTTGGGGTTATGCATTAGAGACAGCTGCATTCACGTTAAAAAGGGCACCATCTAAATCCGTTGAGACGACACCGTATGAACTGTGGTTTGGCAAGAAACCAAAGTTGTCGTTTCTTAAAGTTTGGGGTTGCGGTGCTTATAAGAAAAGGTTTCATCCTGATAAGTTCAAACCCAAATCGGAGAAATGTGTCTTCATAGGATACCCAAAGGAGACAGTTGGGTACACCTTCTATCACAGATCCGAAGGCAAGACATTCGTTGCTGAGAATGGATCCTTTCTAGAGAAGGAGTTTCTCTCGAAAGAAGTGAGTGGGAGGAAAGTAGAACTTGATGAGGTAACTATACCTGCTCCCTTATTGGAAAGTAGATCATCACAGAAATCTGTTTCTTTGACTCCTACACCAATTAGTGAGGAAGCTAATGATGATGATCATGTAACTTCAGATCAAGTTACTACCGAACCTCGTAGGTCAAGCAGAGCGAGATCCGCACTAGAGTGGTATGGTAATCCTGTTCTGGAGGTCATGTTAATTGACTATGATGAACCTATGAACTATGAGGAAGAGATGATGAGCCCAGATTCCGTGAAATGGCTTGAGGCCATGAAATCAAAGATTGGATCCATGTATGAGAACAAAGTATGGACTTTGATTGACTTTCCCGATGATCGGTGAGTCATTAAGAATAAATGGATCCTCAAGAGGAAGACGGACGTTGATAGTAGTGTTACTATCTACAAAGCTCGAATTGTCGCAAAGTGTTTTCGACAAGTTCAAGGTGTTGACTACGATGAGATTTTCTCACTCGTATCGATGCTTAAAAGTCTGTCCAAATCATGTTATCAGTTGCCGCATTTTATGAAATCTGGAAAATGGATGTCAAAACTGTGTTCCTTCATGGATTTCTTAAAAGGAAGAGTTGTATATGATGCAACCAGAAGGTTTTGTCGACCCTAAAGGTGCTAACGAGTGAGCAAGCTCCAGCGATCCATCTATGGACTGGTGCAAGCATCTCAGAGTTGGAATATATGCTTTGATAGAGTGATCAAAGTATATGGTGTTATACAGACTTGTGGTGAAGCCTGTATTTACAAGAAAGTGAGTGGGAGCACTACAACATTTCTGATAAGTATATGTGAATGACATATTGTTGATCGCAAAGAATGTAGAATTTTCTGAAAAGCATAAAGGAGTATTTGAAAGGAGTTTTTCAAAGTAAGACCTCGAAGAAGCTGCTTACACATTGAGCATCAAGATCTATAGAGATAGATCAAGACGCTTGATAAGTTATTTCAATGAGTACATACCTTGACAAGATTTTGAAGTAGTTCAAAATGGAACAGTCAAAGAAGGAGTTCTTTCTTGCCTGTGTTGCAAGGCGTGAAGTTGAGTAAAGACTCAAAACCCGACCACAGCAGAAAATAGAAAGAGAATGATAAGTCGTTCCCTATGCCTCAGTCATAGGTTCTATAAAGTATTCTATGTTGTTTACCAGTCCTATTGTATACCTTAGCATCTTTCTGGCAAGGGAGTACAATAGTGATCTAGGAGTAGATCACTAGACAGCGGTCAAAATTATCCTTAGTGGACTAAGGAAATATTTCTTGGTTATGGAGGTGATAAAAAAGTTCGTCGTAAAGAGTTACGTCGATGCAAGCTTTTTACATCGATCTAGATGACTCTAAGTCTCAATCTGGATACATATTGAAAGTGGGAGCAATTAGCTAGAGTAGATCCATGCAGAGCATTGTAGACATAGAAATTTGCGAAATACATACGGAACTGAATGTTGCAGACCCGTAGACTAAACTTCTCTCACAAAGCAAAACATGATCACTCTTTGGGTGTTAATAACATAAAGATGTGAACTAGATTATTGACTCTAGTGCAAGTGGGAGACTGAAGGAAATATGCCCTAGAGGCAATAATAAAGTTATTATTTATTTCCTTATATCATGATAAATGTTTATTATTCATGCTATAATTGTATTAACTAGAAACATGATACATGTGTGAATACATAGACAAACAGAGTGTCACTAGTATGCCTCTACTTGACTAGCTCGTTGATCAAAGATGGTTATGTTTCCTAGCCATAGACAAAGTGTCGTGGTTTTGTCATGGCAGATGTCCTAGTGTGAGGACTTAGTCGTGAGGCCAATGCATCTATGTGGTAGCTTGAGAGGGGTTGAGCGGAATCGAGAGACACAACGCAAGACAAGGGTTTAGACAGCTTCGGGCCCCGGGAAACATCATCCGATAACAACCCTACGTGCTGTTTGAGGCTATGTCTCATTATGATCATCAGGAAGTCGCCGTAAATCAGCTCTCCTAGTTAACCCTAACCCTTCAGATTGTTTCTCCTTACTTGTCCCCCTTTCGGGAGCCCTGCCCCTCCTTATATAAGTTGAAGGGGCGGGTTACATGTAGAGTCCAACTCGGACTTAAGACATAACTATTATGACTTCTCTTCATGGGCTTCTTAACATCTTGGGCTTCATAACGTCTCGGGCTTCATAACTCCTGGCAACCCAGTTATTACTGTCTGCCGGGTTATAACTGGTGCCGGTTTAAGATGGTCTACCGGTTTATGATTATCTGCTGAGTTATCATCTGACTTAACTCCTGTCTTAACTGTCATCCGGTTTAGCAACCTGTTGGTTTACTGTCTGGGTTAACTGCCTGTTTTATCTGTCTATCTTAACTGTCAGCCAGTTTAACAACCTGTCGGTTTACTGTCTGACTTAACACAAACTGGTTTACCACCTGCCTTAACACCTACTAGTTTACCACCTGCCGGTTTACCGTCCGTCTTAGCCATATGTCTTAACTGTTAGTCGGTTTACTAAGTCCCAGCCAGGTTATAACTCCGGCCGGATCATACCGCGGGGTATATCCCCGACATTAGCCCCCAGTTTAATTTAGATTTATCCATGTTAAACTGATCCTGATCATCCTTAAGTCCTTGTTACTTCCTTCTTCTATAAAATCCAGGTCAATATGCCAGCTTCATAATCAATTTGCTGACACGTCACAGAGAAATATTGTGAAGAATAACTCCTTTGACTTAGCTCCCAATGCTTAACAAAAATATTGACCTTTGAAATATTCATCTGATCTTCAGCCGGTTTAAGAATGTAGAACTTTGGTGGTTTAAGAATGTAGAACCTTGCCGGTTTACAAATATTGATGGCACCGAGTCATAATTGTAGTTAACATCAAGCTTGAAAATGTACCTCTTACATGCCTATCACTTGTAGCCCCCAAGTCTTAAGAAGGTAGCATAGCAACAACTTAAGACTTGCTTCAATATGAATGTCACAAGCTTTGAGGAAATCCAGGTTGTTCATCTCAATCACCAGTCAGAACTGAGTATTCCACATATGTAGCCCCCAAGTACCGGGTTGTCATGCTTGCAGCAACCTGGGACTTGAAATTGCCTTATGCTTATAAAAACTTCAACCAGTGTAGCCCCCAAGGGCCGGGTCATTATGTGATAATGAGCAGGGACTTTGTAAATATAATCATGTAGACTTTGAACAACAATGTGTAGTCCCCAAGGGCCGACTCAGTAACATAATATCGAGCTGGGACTTTATATATATCTCATTGCGAATAACATTATATGATGTAACCCCCATCATGGGGCTTGAACCCACGTCCACAAGGTTAAGAGCCTTTTGCTTTACCAACTGAGCAGTGGACCCTTCAATATAATGGATTAAAACTTTGTACCTTGAATTGTTGACAGGAGCAATTGGTAGCCCCCAAGGGCCGGCTCATTACGATGTGATGAGTCAGGTCTTCAATAAGGTGAGCAAACAATGACTTTGCATTAGCCTCGAAGTGTCATGGTGCATGCTTGCAACGACTTGATACTTGTGTATTTGATGTAATCTTAACTTGAATAATATAGCCCCCAAGTGCCGGGTCGTAAGCCTGCAGCGACTCGGGACTATTCCTTCAATTGTAGAATAAATCATATCCATTGATAATATGATAGCCATTGCGCTAAAGTGACTTTGAAAACCTTAATCATAATACTGGTTATTGATAACCATAACAAAATCCAGCCGTGTTGGCTATTAAAGATTTTGAATAATATAACCTGGTTTGAAAACCGATTCATGCCATATAAACCGGTATATCCATGCACATATGATAAATGCTATGATGATGTAATGATGATGCTACATATGATGCAATATATGATGATGTATATGTATGATCAAGAGGGTTTAAGCTATAGTTCGGATACGACCAGAGCCCCCATGTAGTCATAATTGTGGCATTGTGCCGATCAAGAGGTGTAACTACGGTTCGAATACGACCAAGCCCCCAAGTGATTTCCCTAGTGCCCTTATGCCTATCAAGAGGTGTAACTATGGTTCGAACCCATAGCCCCCAAGTGATTTCCCTGGTAACCTTATGCCTATCAAGAGGTGTAACTATGGTTCGGATACGACCAAGCCCCCAAGTGATTTCCCTGGTGCCCTTATGTTAATCAAGAGAGTATAAGCTATGGTTCGGATACGACCAGAGCCCCCAAGTGATTTCCCTGGTGGCTCTAAGCCTATCAAGAGGTGTGACTATGGTTCGAACAAAGCCCCCAAGTGATATTGTGAGCTGTGCTCAAGGGATACCCATGTTTGAGCTGTGCTGTGCGGCAGACTCTCTTTGGCCCCTTATGATAATATTGGCTTGATAGCCGGATTACCGAAATAACCAGAGATGTGCTCTTATGATAATATTGATAATATTGGCGTGATAGCCGGAATCAATAGGGTAGTAACGCTATGTTCTCTTTGGTGAATACACCTATGTTTGAACAGGAAGCCTCCAAACGATATTGTGAGCTATGCTCAAGGGGCACCTATGTTTGAGCTGTGCTCTTGCAACAGACTCTCTTTGGTCCCCTTAACTTTTCCTGAGAACTCGAACTTGCGAGAGATTATTCTTTGGAACTGGAAATTGTTAAACCGGATACCGAGAGCTTCAAAGCTTTGCGGGAGAGAACTTTCCCTCGAGCCGGATTATAAACCGGAATCCTTCTTTTTAAGCCAAAAAATTGATGACCTGATATGTTAGGACAGAAAATATCCACTGCGGAGTTGATCATCACCACGGTGAAGCTGAAATCAACCACGGCCAAGTCCGCCGCGGGAGGAGACAAATGAATCGGCCGCTGATGTCTACTACACAACCTTCGTCTTGTAGACGTTGTTGGGCCTCCAAGTGCAGAGGTTTGTAGGACAGTAGCAAATTTCCCTCAAGTGGATGACCTAAGGTTTATCAATCCGTAGGAGGCGTAGGATGAAGATGGTCTCTCTCAAACAACCCTGCAACCAAATAACAAAGAGTCTCTTGTGTCCCCAACACACCCAATACAATGGTAAATTGTATAGGTGCACTAGTTCGGTGAAGAGATGGTGATACAAGTGGTATATGGATAGTAGATAATGGTTTTTGTAATCTAAAAATATAAAAACAGCAAGGTAACTAATGATAAAAGTGAGCATAAACGGTATTGCAATGATAGGAAACAAGGCCTAGGGTTCATACTTTCACTAGTGCAAGTCCTCTCAACAATAAGAACATAATTGGATCACATAACTATCCCTCAACATGCAACAAAGAGTCACTCCAAAGTCACTAATAGCGGAGAACAAACGAAGAGATTATGGTAGGGTACGAAACCACCTCAAAGTTATTCTTTCCAATCAATCCATTGGGCTATTCCTATTAGTGTCACAAACAGCCCTAGAGTTCGTACTAGAATAACACCTTAAGACACAAATCAACCAAAACCCTAATGTTACCTAGATACTCCAATGTCACCTCAAGTATCCATGGGTATGATTATACGATATGCATCACACAATATCAGATTCATCTATTCAACCAACACATAGAACCTCAAAGAGTGCCCCAAAGTTTCTACCGGAGAATCACGACGAAAACGTGTGCCAACTCCTATGCATAGGTTCATGGGCGGAACCTGCAAGTTGATCACCAAAACATACATCAAGTGAATCACGTGATATCCCATTGTCACCACAGATACACACGGGAAGACATACATCAAGTGTTCTCAAATCTTTAAAGACTCAATCCAATAAGATAACTTCAAAGGGGAAACTCAATCCATTACAAGAGAGTAGAGGGGGGGGGGAGAAAACATAATAAGATCCAACTATAATATCAAAGCTCGCGATACATCAAGATCGTATCACCTCAAGAACACGAGAGAGAGAGATCAAACACATAGCTACTGGTACATACCCTCAGCCCCGAGGGAGAACTACTCCCTCCTCATCATGGAGAGCACCGGGATGATGAATATAGCCACTGGAGAGGGATTTCCCCCTCCGGCAGGGTGCCGGAACGGGTCTAGATTGGCTTTCGGTCGCTACGGAGGCTTCTGGCGGCAGTACTCCCGATCTATTGTGCTCTCCGACCATTTTAGGGTATATGGATATATATAGGTGGAAGAAGTACGTCAGGGGGGCCACGAGGGGCCCACGAGGGTGGAGGGCGTGCCCAGGGGGGTGAGCGCGCCCCCCTACCTCGTGGCCTCCTTGAAGCTTCCTTGACGTGGACTCCAAGTGAGGGAGTCATGGATTAGGGGGTGTCCGGGTGGCCGGACTATACCTTCGGCCGGACTCCTGGACTATGAAGATACAAGATTGAAGACTTCGTCCCGTGTCCGGAAGGGACTTTCCTTGGCGTGGAATGCAAGCTTGGCGATACGGATATGTAGATCTCCTACCATTGTAACCGACTCTGTGTAACCCTAGCCCTCTCCGGTGTCTATATAAACCGGAGAGTTTTAGTCCGTAGGACGAACAACAATCATGCCATAGGCTAGCTTCTAGGGTTTAGCCCCTCTGATCTCGTGGTAGATCTACTCTTGTACTACCCATATCATCAATATTAATCAAGCAGGACGTAGGGTTTTACCTCCATCAAGAGGGCCCGAACCTGGGTAAAACTTTGTGTCCCCTGCCTCCTGTTACCATCCGACCTAGACGCACAGTTCGGGACCCCCTACCCGAGATCCGCCGGTTTTGACACCGACATTGGTGCTTTCATTGAGAGTTCCTCCGTGTCGTCGCTTTTAGGCCCGATGGCTTCTCCGATCATCAACATCGATGCGATCCAGGGTGAGACTTTTCTCCCCGGACAGATCTTCGTATTCGGCGGCTTTGCACCGCGGGCCAATTCGCTTGGTCATCTGGAGCAGATCGAAAGCTACGCCCCTAGCCATCAGGTCAGATTTGGAAGTTTGAACTACATGGGCGACATCCGCGGAGACTTGATCTTCGACGGATTCGAGCCATAGCCGAGCGCGCCGCACTGTCACGATGGGCATGATTTAGCTCTTCCATCGAACAGTGCCCTGGAGGCCGCACCTGTGTCCGCTCTGACCCCTAGCTCAGAGCTGATCACACCAACCGAGGATGGGTGGTTAGACACCGCCTCGGGGGCTGTAATTTCTATGGCGATCGAGCCGAACACCAGCCCTGTTCTCTGAGAAGCCCGTGACTCCAAGGAGCCAGACTCCTCTCTAGACTCCGAGCCCTCCGCACCCCGATCGATCGAACCCGACTGGGCACCGATCATGGAGTTCACCGCCACAGACATCTTTCAGCACTCGCCCTTTGGCGATATTCTGAATTCACTAAAGTCTCTCTCTTTGTCAGGAGAGCCCTGGCCGGACTATGGTCGGCAAGGTTGGGATGCGGATGATGAAGAAATTCAAAGACCACCCACCACCCACTTTGTAGCCACTGTCAATGATTTAACTGACATGCTCGACTTCGACTCCGAAGACATCGACGGTATGGACGCCGATGCAGGAGACGATCAAGAACCAGCGCCTATAGGGCACTGGAAAGCCACCTCGTCGTATGATATATACATGGTGGACACCCCAAAAGAAGGCAATGGCGATGGAACAGTGGAGGATGACCCCTCCAAGAAGCAGCCTAAGCGCCGGCGTCAGCGGCACCGCTCTAAATCCCGCAAAAACAAAAACAGTGATTCCGGCACGGGGGATAATAACACCCCGGACAGTGCCGAAGACAACCACCTCCAGCAAGATTCAGCACAGGAGGATAGAGAAGCCAGCCTTCATGAGAGAGTGGCAGACAGAGAGGTCGAGGACGATAATTACATGCCTCCCTCTGAAGACGAGGCAAGCCTCGACGACGACGAATTTGTTGTGCCGGAGGTTCCTGTCGAACAAGAGCGTTTCAAACGCAGGCTTATGGCGACGGCGAGCAGCCTCAAGAAAAAACATCAACAACTTAGAGCTGATCAAGATTTGCTGTCCGACAGATGGACTGAAGTCCTTGCAGCCGAAGAGTACGAACTCGAACGCCCCTCCAAGAGCTACCCAAAGCGCAGGTTGCTACCCCAATTAGAGGAGGAAGCACTTAAACCTACATCACCAGTGCATGATGCGGCCGATCGGCCACCCCGTGGCCGCGATAGAGAGGCCTCTCGGCCCTCCACTCAAGTCGCACCCCGGCGCTGCTCAAAAACTACCAAGGCATGGGAAAATGCGCCAGACCTGCAAGACACATTGGAGGACAAGGCAAGGCAAACAAGATCGATCTACGGATCACGTGGGCGCCCCACATCACGAGATGGTACTCGTCTCGCCGGATATAGTAAATTCGGCCGGGCCGAACACAGTAGACAAAGCTCGTTTGAGCTGCGTAGTGATATAGCCTAGTACAGAGGCGCTACACACCCACTATGCTTCACAGATGAAGTAATGGATCATCAAATCCCTGAGGGTTTCAAACCCGTGAACATCGAATCATATGATGGCACAACAGATCCTGCGGTATGGATCGAGGACTATCTCCTTCATATCCACATGGCCCGCGGTGATGACTTACACGCCATCAAATACCTCCACTCAAGCTTAAAGGACCAGCTCAGCATTGGCTTAACAACTTGCCAGCAGAGTCAATTGGTTGTTGGGAGGACTTGGAAGCCGCATTCCTCGACAATTTCCAGGGCACTTATGTGCGACCACCAGACGCCGATGACCTAAGCCACATAATTCGTCAGCCAGAGGAATCGGCTAGACAATTCTGGACACGGTTCCTAACCAAGAAAAATCAAATCATCGACTGTCCGGACGCAGAGGCCTTAGCAGCCTTCAAGCATAACATCCGCGACGAGTGGCTTGCACGGCACCTAGGACAGGAATAGCCGAAATCTATGGCAGCCCTCACGACACTTATGACCCGCTTTTGCGCGGGAGAAGACAGCTGGCTAGCTCGCAACAATAACATGACCAAGAGCCCTGGTAATTCGGATACCAAGGACAGCAGTGGCAGGTCGCGTCGCAACAAGCAACAACGCTGCATTAACGGTGACAATGCTGAGGATACGACAGTTAATGCCGGATTCAGAGGCTCTAAACCCGGTCAGCGGAAAAAGCCATTCAAAAGAAATACTCTGGGCCCGTCCAGTTTGGACCGAATACTCGACCGCTCATGCCAGATACATGGCACCCCCGAAAAACCAGCCAATCACACCAACAGGGATTGTTGGGTGTTCAAGCAGGCAGGCAAGTTAAATGCCGAAAGCAGAGACAAGGGGCTGCATAGCAATGACGAGGAGGAGCCCCGGCCGCCGAACAACAGTGGAAAGAAAGGTTTTCCCCACAAGTGCGGACGGTGAACATGATATACGCAACCCACATCCCCAAGAGGGAGCGGAAGCGTGTGCGGGACATATACGCGATGGAGCCAGTCGCCCCAAAGTTCAACCCATGGTCTTCCTGCCCGATCACTTTTGATTGAAGGGACCACCCCACTAGTATGCGTCATGGCGGATTCGCCGCATTGGTTCTAGATCCAATTATTGACGGATTTCACCTCACTAGAGTCCTTATGGACGGCGGCAGTAGCTTGAACCTGCTTTATCAGGATATAGTGCGGAAAATGGGCATTGATCCCTTGAGGTTTAAACCCACCAGAACGACCTTTAAAGGTGTCATACCAGGTGTAGAACCCAACTGTACAGGCTTAGTTACACTTGAAGTGGTCTTCGGATCTCCGGATAATTTCCGAAGCAAGGAGTTAATCTTCGACATAGTCCCGTTCCACAGTGGCTATCACACACTGCTCGGGCGAACCGCATTTGCCAAGTTCAATGCGGTGCCGCACTACGCATACCTCAAGCTCAAGATGCCAGGCCCTCGAGGCGTCATCACAGTCAATGGAAACACCGAACGCTCTCTCCGAACGGAGGAGCATACGGCAACTATCGCAGCGGAAGTACAAAGCAGCCTCTCAAGGCAATTCTCCAGTCCGGCCATTAAACGTCTGGACACCGTCAAGCGCGCCCGGAGTAACCTACAACAAGACCGCCTGGCACGTTCCGAGCAAGCATAGCAATGCGGCCCCAACCCCAGCCCTCGCGAACTTGCGAAACCAGTGTCGCGCGTACATAACTACGCTCTAGAAATACCATGGGCACAGGGGGAGGGGCACCATCACGACAAGCGCGAAACGCGGCTTAAACCGCACTAGGGGCTGCCGATTTCTTAATTTTTCTCTTATTTTCAGGACTCCATTCTTCGGAAGGCTTGTCCGGCAGTACAATTGCCGCACAAATGATACAACCAGGGAAACAGAAAGCTACACCGCACTACGGAACTCTAAGGTGGTCTCTATAACGAGCAGTATACCTGTTTCGCATAACATTCCGCAGCTCGCCCCTGGAAAGGACATATTTGATAGTCCCATCTTTTGCTTATTGCACTATTTGTATCGTTCTGCTTTGATCACAACTTTTCTAAATAAACAATGCATAGCTTACTTCTATTACCGCATTACCTCTTTTTTACGAATATATGTTCATTAATGACATGTTGCACCCGTACACTTTGGTACGGCCAATACGCCAGGGGCTTAAGTACCCCACAACATGGTGTGAGAAGTCCGAACACTTTCACAAGTGCGGCACCCCGAACTTATAGCATTATATGCATCGGCTCCGAATCATGTCTTGGGTCAATAGTTGGGTTTGCCCGGCTCCTATGTTTTGGTACCTTACGTTCCGTTATATCAGCTAAGGTAGCACTAGGAGAACTACTGCGATTGTGCCCCAGTTGAGCTGGGCTAAGCACCTCAGTAGAGAAAGCTAAAACTAACTGTCATGATGAGGCGAGAGCTGGTCGCTGTTCGAGAGGTTTTCGAGTCCCTAAAGACTTATGCCGCTTAGAGCGAGGAGTCGGCTTTTGTCCGGCCTAGGCGTGGATAGCACCCCGAACTCGGTCTTCCGAACACTAGGGGCTTCGCCGAGATTTAAAATTATAGAATTCTATGGCTAAGTGAGAGTGTTCAAGAATTATAGTCCGATTGCCTTGTTCGCTGTGTTGAGCGCCTCCCTCGAAGGACCCAAGAATGGGAAAAAGAGCGCTCATGTTTATCCCGAACACCCCAGCACTCGTGCCATGGGGGCAGAAGCCGACGACTCACCATCTCTCAAATTTGATAAACGGCCGCACAGAAGGTAATATTTTAAATTCAAAAAGCATTCCTTAGCGCACATGAACAAGTTTTCAGCGCACAGGACAAAACGAGCGAGTTCATTGGAAAATTACATTCATGGAACATTCATCCGCCACAAGGCGGGCACCCTTCAGAACGCCCTCATAATACATCTCGGGCTTGCGATGCTCCTTGCCCGGCGGTGGCCCGTCCTTCACAAGCTTCTCAGCATCCAGCTTGCCCCAGTGCACCTTCGCACGGGCAAGCGCCCTACGGGCACCCTCGATGCATATGGAGCGCTTGATGACTTCGAGCCTTGGACAGGCCTCCACCAGCCGCCTCACCAGCCCGAAGTAGCTCCCAGGCATGGCCTCTCCAGGCCACAGCCGGACTATGAGGCCCTTCATGGCCTGTTCGGCCACCTTATGGAGCTCGACCAGCTGTTTCAGCTGGTCGCTTAAGGGCACCGGGTGTTCGGCCCCAGCATACTGAGACCAGAACACCTTCTCCGTTGAGCTTCCCTCCTCATTGTGGTAGAAGGCAGCGGCATCCGACACGCTACAGGGCAAGTCTGTGAATGCTCCTGGAGAGCTCCGGATTCGGGTAAGTGACAAGTAAATCACTTTTACGTGCTTGCTTTGCATAAAGAATGCCTTACCCGCCGCTATCTTTTTTACTACCTCAACCTCCTGGAGGGCCTTCTGGGCTTCGGCCTTGGCAGACTTGGCATCTTCAATGGCCGCCGCGAGCTCAGACTCTCGCGTCTTTGAGTCAAGCTCCAAACTCTCATGTTTTTTCATGAGAGCCTGGAGCTCTTGCCGCACTCGCCAACCTGCGTCTCATGCTTCTCCCGCTCGGTGCGCTCCGTGGCCACCCTCTTTTCGGCCTCGGACAGCGCTTGCTTAGGGGTCGCCACCTCAGTTGTGGCCCCTACAATAGCCGCGTTAATCCTGTCACTTTTTGCAATTGCACCTTTCACATATTTCAATAAGGTATTTCTTACCTTCCTTCTCCCCGAGCTTCTGCTTGGCTAGGCCGAGCTCTTGCTCGGACCGCTCGAGGTTCTGCTTCAGCGTATCCACCTCCGCAGTCAGTGCGGCGGAGGCCAGCAGCGAAGCCTGCATACGCATATTGACTTGATTATGTTAGACTCCTGCGATTATCAGATCCTCTATTCGGCTTTTCTTTCCGAACACCGAACAGAGCATCAGGGGCTACTATCTATGCGGAAATATTTTTACATATTCTTTACTTACCTCAAAGCCTGTTAGAAGGCTGACACAGGCTTCAGTCAGTTCGCTCTTGGCGGACTGAACCTTCTGGATCACCGCACTCATAATAGTGCGGTGCCCCTCATTGATGGAGGCGCCGTTAAGCGTCTCCAGCAAATTGTCCGGTGCCTCCGGTTGGACGGAGGTCACCGGCTCGGTAGGCTTGCTCCTCTTGGAAGGAGGTTGCCTATCACCGTTGAAGGTTTTGGCGCGGTGTCCGGCTCAAGGCCGGACTCGGAGTGTTGGGTTTCGTAGTAATTTCAAAAAATTTCCTACGCTCACGCAAGATCATGTGATGCATAGCAACAAGATGGGAGAGTGTTGTCTACGTACCCACGCAGACCGACTGCGGAAGCGTTGACACAACGTAGAGGAAGTAGTCGTACGTCTTCACGATCCAACTGATCAAGCACCGAAACTACGTCACCTCTGAGTTCGAGCACACGTTCAGCTCGATGACGATCCCCGGACTCCGATCCAGCAAAGTGTCGGGGAAGAGTTCCGCCAGCATGACGGCGTGGTGACGATCTTGATGTACTACAGCAGCAGGGCTTCGCCTAAGCTCTGCTACAGTATTATCGAGGACTATGGTGGCTGGGGGCACCGCACACGGCTAAGGAATAGATCACGTGGATCAACTTGTGTGTTTCTGGGGTGCCTCTGCCTCAGTATATAAAGGATTAGAGGGGGGGGAGGCTGGCCGGCCACA
>NC_057812.1:114048397-114076192 GCF_018294505.1 Triticum aestivum
TCCTTGAGGGGGGAAAGAGAGAGAGGGGGCCGGCCACCTCTCCTAGTCCTAATAGGACTAGGGGAAGGGGGGAGGCGCACAGCCACCTTGGGCTGCCCCTTTCTCCTTTCCACTAAAGCCCACTAAGGCCCATATAGCTCCCGGGGGGTTCCGGTAACCTCCCGGTACTCCGGTAAAATCCCGATTTCACCCGGAACACTTCCGATATCCAAACATAGGCTTCCAATATATCAATCTTTACGTCTCGACCATTTTGAGACTCCTCGTCATGTCCGTGATCACATCCGGGACTCTGAACAACCTTCGGTACATCAAAATGCATAAACTCATAATATAATTGTCATCATAACCTTAAGCGTGCGGACCCTACGGGTTCGAGAATAATGTAGACATGACCGAGACACGTCTCCGGTCAATAACCAATAGCGGGACCTGGATGCCCATATTGGCTCCTACATATTCTATGAAGATCTTTATCGGTCAGACCGCATAACAACATACGTTGTTCCCTTTGTCATCGGTATGTTACTTGCCCGAGATTCGATCGTCGGTATCCAATACCTAGTTCAATCTCGTTACCGGCAAGTCTCTTTACTCGTTCTGTAATACATCATCCCGCAACTAACTTATTAGTTGCAATGCTTGCAAGTCTTATGTGATGTGCATTACCGAGAGGGCCCAGAGATACCTCTCTGACAATCAGAGTGACAAAACCTAATCTCGAAATACGCCAACCCAACATGTACCTTTGGAGACACCTGTAGTACTCCTTTATAATCACCCAGTTACATTGTGACGTTTGGTAGTACCCAAAGTGTTCCTCCGGTAAACGGGAGTTGCATAATCTCATAGTTATAGGAACATGTATAAGTCATGAAGAAAGCAATAGCAACATACTAAACGATCGGGTGCTAAGCTAATGGAATGGGTCATGTCAATCAGATCATTCTCTTAATGATGTGATCCCGTTAATCAAATAACAACTCATTGTTCATGGTTAGGAAACATAACCATCTTTGATTAACGAGCTAGTCAAGTAGAGGCATACTAGTGACACTTTGTTTGTCTATGTATTCACACATGTATTATGTTTCCGGTTAATACAATTCTAGCATGAATAATAAACATTTATCATGATTATAAGGAAATAAATAATAACTTTATTATTGCCTCTAGGGCATATTTCCTTCAGTCTCCCACTTGCACTAGAGTCAATAATCTAGATTACACCGTAATGATTCTAACACCCGTGGAGCCTTGGTGCTGATCATGTTTTGCTCGTGGTAGAGGCTTAGTCAACGGGTCTGCAACATTCAGATCCGTATGTATCTTGCAAATCTCTATGTCTCCCACCTGGACTAGATCCCGGATGGAATTGAAGCGTCTCTTGATGTGCTTGGTTCTCTTGTGAAATCTGGATTCCTTTGCCAAGGCAATTGCACCAGTATTGTCACAAAAGATTTTCATTGCACCCGATGCACTAGGTATGACACCTAGATCGGATATGAACTCCTTCATCCAGACTCCTTCATTCGCTGCTTCTGAAGCAGCTATGTACTCCGCTTCACATGTAGATCCCGCTACGACGCTTTGTTTAGAGCTGCACCAACTGACAGCTCCACCGTTTAATGTAAACACGTATCCGGTTTGCGATTTACAATCGTCCGGATCAGTGTCAAAGCTTGCATCAACGTAACCATTTACGATGAGCTCTATGTCACCTCCATATACGAGAAACATATCCTTAGTCCTTTTCAGGTATTTCAGGATGTTCTTGACCGCTGTCCAGTGATCCACTCCTGGATTACTTTGGTACCTCCCTGCTAGACTTATAGCAAGGCACACATCGGGTCTGGTACACAACATTGCATACATGATAGATCCTATGGCTGATGCATAAGGAACATCTTTCATATTCTCTCTATCTTTTGCAGTGGTCGGGCATTGAGTTTTACTCAACTTCACACCTTGTAACACAGGCAAGAATCCTTTCTTTGCTTGATCCATTTTGAACTTCTTCAAAATCTTGTCAAGGTATGTGCTTTGTGAAAGTCCAATTAAGCGTCTTGATCTATCTCTATAGATCTTTATGCCTAATATGTAAGCAGCTTCACCAAGGTCTTTCATTGAAAAACTCTTATTCAAGTATCCCTTTATGCTATCCAGAAATTCTATATCATTTCCAATTAACAATATGTCATCCACATATAATATCAGAAATGCTACAGAGCTCCCACTCACTTTCTTGTAAATACATGCTTCTCCGAAAGTCTGTATAAAACCAAATGCTTTGATCACACTATCAAAGCGTCTATTCCAACTCCGAGAGGCTTGCACCAGTCCATAAATGGATCGCTGGAGCTTGCACACTTTGTTAGCTCCCTTTGGATCGACAAAACCTTCTGGTTGCATCATATACAACTCTTCTTCCAGAAATCCATTCAGGAATGTAGTTTTGACATCCATTTGCCAAATTTCATAATCATAAAATGCGGCAATTGCTAACATGATTCAGACAGACTTAAGCATCGCTACGGGTGAGAAGGTCTCATCATAGTCAACCCCTTGAACTTGCCGAAAACCTTTTGCGACAAGTCGAGCTTTGTAGATAATAATATTACCGTCAGCGTCAGTCTTCTTCTTGAAGATCCATTTATTCTCAATTGCTTGCCGATCATCGGGCAAGTCAACCAAAGTTCATACTTTGTTCTCATACATGGATCCCATCTCAGATTTCATGGCTTCAAGCCACTTTGCGGAATCTGGGCTCACCGTCACTTCTTCATAGTTCGTAGGTTCATCATGATCTAGTAGCATGACTTCCAGAACAGGATTACCGTACCACTCTGGCGCGGATCTCACTCTGGTTGATCTACGAGGTTCAGTAGTATCTTGATCTGAAGTTACATGATCATTATCATTAGCTTCCTTACTGACTGGTGTAGGTGTCACTGAAACAGTTTTCTATGATGTACTACTTTCCAGTGAGGGAGCAGGTACAGTTACCTCGTCAAGTTCTACTTTCCTCCCACTCACTTCTTTCGAGAGAAACTCCTTCTCTAGAAAGTTTCCGAATTTAGCAACAAAAGTCTTGCCTTCGGATCTGTGATAGAAGGTGTATCCAATAGTTTCCTTTGGATATCCTATGAAGACACATTTCTCCGATTTGGGTTCGAGCTTATCAGGTTGAAGCTTTTTCACATAAGCATCGTAGCCCCAAACTTTCAGAAACGATAACTTTGGTTTCTTGCCAAACGATAGTTCATAAGGCGTCGTCTCAACGGATTTTGATGGTGCCCTATTTAACGTGAATGCGGCCGTCTCTAGAGCGTACCCCCAAAACGATAGCGGTAAATCAGTAAGAGACATCATAGATCGCACCATATCTAGTAAAGTACGATTACGATGTTCGGACACACCATTACGCTGTGGTGTTCCGGGTGGCGTGAGTTGCGAAACTATTCCACAATTTTTCAAATGTACACCAAACTCGTAACTCAAATATTCTCCTCCACGATCAGATCGTAGAAACTTTATTTTCTTGTTACGATGATTTTCAACTTCACTCTGAAATTCCTTGAACTTTTCAAATGTTTCAGACTTATGTTTCATTAAGTAGATATACCCATATCTGCTTAAATCATCTGTGAAGGTGAGAAAATAACGATATCCGCCACGAGCCTCAATATTCATCGGACCACATACATCTGTATGTATGATTTCCAACAAATCTGTTGCTCTCTCCATAGTACCAGAGAACGGTGTTTTGGTCATCTTGCCCATGAGGCACGGTTCGCAAGTACCAAGCGATTCATAATCAAGTGGTTCCAAAAGTCCATCAGAATGGAGTTTCTTCATGCGCTTTACACCGATATGACCTAAACGGCAGTGCCACAAATAAGTTGCACTCTCATTATCAACTCTGCATCTTTTGGCTTCAACATTATGAATATGTGTGTTACTACTATCGAGATTCAACAAGAATAGACCACTCTTCAAGGGTGCATGACCATAAAAGATATTACTCATATAAATAGAACAACCATTATTCTCTGATTTAAATGAATAACCGTCTCGCATCAAACAAGATCCAGATATAATGTTCATGCTTAACACTGGCACCAAATAACAATTATTTAGGTCTAATACTAATCCCGAAGGTAGATGTAGAGGTAGCGTGCCGACTGCGACCACATCGACTTTGGAACCGTTTCCCACGCGCATCGTCACCTCGTCCTTAACCAATCTTCGCTTGATCCGTAGTCCCTGTTTCGAGTTGCAAATATTAGCAATAGAACCAGTATCAAATACCCAGGTGCTACAGCGAGCATTAGTAAGGTACACATCAATAACATGTATATCACATATACCTTTGTTCACCTTGCCATCCCTCTTATCTGCCAAATACTTGGGGCAGTTCCTCTTCCAGTGACCAGTCTGCTTGCAATAGAAGCACTCAGTTTTAGGCTTAGGTCCAGGTTTGGGTTTCTTCTCTTGAGTAGCAACTTGCTTGCCGTTCTTTTTGAAGTTCCCCTTCTTCTTCCCTTTGCCCTTTTTCTTGAAACTAGTGGTCTTGTTGACCATCAACATTTGATGCTCCTTCTTGATTTCTACCTCCGCAGCTTTCAGCATCGCGAAGAGCTCGGGAATAGACTTGTTCATCCCTTGCATATTATAGTTCATCATGAAGCTCTTGTAGCTTGGTGGCAGTGATTGAAGAATTCTGTCAATGACGCAATCATCTGGAAGATTAACTCCCAATTGAATCAAGTGATTATTATACCCAGACATTTTGAGTATATGCTCACTGACAGAACTGTTCTCCTCCATCTTGCAGCTATAGAACTTATTGGAGACTTCATATCTCTCAATCCGGGTATTTACTTGAAATATTAACTTCAACTCCTGGAACATCTCATATGCTCCATGACGTTCAAAACGTCGTTGAAGTCCCGATTCTAAGCCGTAAAGCATGGCACACTGAACTATCGAGTAGTCATCAGCTTTGCTCTGCCAGACGTTCATAACATCCGGCGTTGCTCCTGCAGCAGGCCTGGCACCTAGCGGTGCTTCCAGGACGTAATGCTTCTATGCAGCAATGAGGATAATCCTCAAGTTATGGACCCAGTCCGTGTAATTGCTACCATCATCTTTCAACTTTGCTTTCTCAAGGAACGCATTAAAATTCAACGGAACAACAACACGAGCCATCTATCTACAATCAAACATAAACAAGCAAGATACTAATCAGGTACTAAGTTTCATGATAAATTTAAGTTCAGTTAATCAAATTAATTAAAGAACTCCCACTTAGATAGACATCCCTCTAATCCTCTAAGTGATTACGTGATCCAAATCAACTAAACCATAACCGATCATCACGTGAGATGGAGTAGTTTTCAATGGTGAACATCGTTATGTTGATCATATCTACTATATGATTCACGCTCGACCTTTCGGTCTCCGTGTTCCGAGGCCATATCTGTATATGCTTGGCTTGTCAAGTATAACCTGAGTATTCCGCGTGCGCAACTGTTTTGCACTCGTTGTATTTGAATGTAGAACCTATCACACCCGATCATCACGTGGTGTCTCAGCACGAAGAACTTTCGCAACGGTGCATACTCAGGGAGAACACTTCTTGATAATTTAGTGAGAGATCATCTTATAATGCTACCGTCAATCAAAGCAAGATAAGATGCATAAAGGGATAAACATCACATGCAATCAATATAAGTGATATGATATGGCCATCATCATCTTGTGCTTGTGATCTCCATCTCCGAAGCACCATCGTGATCACCATCGTCACCGGCGTGACACCTTGATCTCCATCGTAGCTTTGTTGTCGTCTCGCCAAGCTTGTGCTTCCACTACTATCACTACCGCTTAGTAATAAAGTAAAGCATTACATCGCGATTTCATTGCATACAATAAAACGACAACCATAAGGCTCCTGCCAGTTGCCGATAACTCGGTTACAAAACATGATCATCTCATACAATAAAATTCAGCATCATGTCTTGACCATATCACATCACAACATGCCCTGCAAAAACAAGTTAGACGTCCTCTACTTTGTTGTTGCAAGTTTTACGTGGCTGCTACGGGCTTAAGCAAGAACCAATCTCACCTACGCATCAAAACCACAACGATAGTTTGTCAAATAGACTCCGTTTTAACCTTCGCAAGGATAGGGCGTAGCCATACTTGGTTCAACTAAAGTTGGAGAGACAGTCGCCCGCAAGCCACCTATGTGCAAAGCACGTCGGGGAAACCGGTCTCGCGTAAGCGTACGCGTAATGTTGGTCTGGGTCGTCTCGTCCAACAATGCCACCGAACCAAAGTATGACATGCTGGTAGGCAGTATGACTTATATCGCCCACAACTCACTTGTGTTCTACTCGTGCATATAACATCAACATAAATAACCTAGGCTCGGATGCCACTGTTGGGTTTCGTAGTAATTTCAAAAAATTTCCTACGCTCACGCAAGATCATGTGATGCATAGCAACGAGATGGGAGAGTGTTGTCTACGTACCCACGCAGACCGACTGCGGAAGCGTTGACACAACGTAGAGGAAGTAGTCGTACGTCTTCACGATCCAACCGATCAAGCACCGAAACTACGACACCTCTGAGTTCGAGCACATGTTCAGCTCGATGACGATCCCCGGACTCCGATCTAGCAAAGTGTCGGGGAAGAGTTCCGTCAGCACGACGGCGTGGTGACGATCTTGATGTACTACAGCAGCAGGGCTTCGCCTAAACTCCGCTACAGTATTATCGAGGACTATGGTGGCTGGGGGCACCGCACACGGCTAAGGAATAGATCACGTGGATCAACTTGTGTGTTTCTGGGGTGCCTCTGCCTCAGTATATAAAGGATTAGAGGGGGGGAGGCTGGCCGGCCACAGGAGGCGCGCCAGGAGAGTCCTACTCCCTCTGGGAGTAGGATCCCCCCCCCAATCCTAGTTGGAATAGGACTCCTTGAGGGGGGAAAGAGAGAGAGGGGGCCGGCCACCTCTCCTAGTCCTAATAGGACTAGGGGAAGGGGGGAGGCGCACAGCCACCTTGGGCTGCCCCTTTCTCCTTTCCACTAAAGCCCACTAAGGCCCATATAGCTCCTGGGGGGTTCCGGTAACCTCCCGGTACTCCGGTAAAATCCCGATTTCACCCGGAACACTTCCGATATCCAAACATAGGCTTCCAATATATCAATCTTTATGTCTCGACCATTCCTAGACTCCTCGTCATGTCCGTGATCACATCCGGGACTCCGGACAACCTTCGGTACATCAAAATGCATAAACTCATAATATAACTGTCATCGTAACCTTAAGCGTGCGGACCCTACGGGTTCGAGAACAATGTAGACATGACCGAGACACATCTCTGGTCAACAACCAATAGCGGGACCTGGATGCCCATATTGGCTCCTACATATTCTACGAAGATCTTTATCGGTCAGACCACATAACAACATACGTTGTTCCCTTTGTCATCGGTATGTTACTTGCCCGAGATTCGATCGTCGGTATCCAATACCTAGTTCAATCTCGTTACCGGCAAGTCTCTTTACTCGTTCTGTAATACATCATCCCGCAACTAACTTATTAGTTGCAATGCTTGCAAGGCTTATGTGATGTGCATTACCGAGAGGGCCCAGAGATACCTCTTCGACAATAAGAGTGACAAAACCTAATCTCGAAATACGCCAACCCAACATGTACCTTTGGAGACACCTGTAGTACTCCTTTATAATCACCCAGTTACGTTGTGACGTTTGGTAGTACCCAAAGTGTTCCTCCGGTAAACGGGAGTTGCATAATCTCATAGTTATAGGAACATGTATAAGTCATGAAGAAAGCAATAGCAACATACTAAACGTTCGGGTGCTAAGCTAATGGAATGGGTCATGTCAATCAGATCATTCTCTTAATGATGTGACCCCGTTAGTCAAATAACAACTCATTGTTCATGGTTAGGAAACATAACCATCTTTGATTAACGAGCTAGTCAAGTAGAGGCATACTAGTGACACTTTGTTTGTCTATGTATTCACACATGTATTATGTTTCCGATTAATACAATTCTAGCATGAATAATAAACATTTATCATGATTATAAGGAAATAAATAATAACTTCATTATTGCCTCTAGGGCATATTTCCTTCATGGAGCCCTTGGGGGTTCTATCCCCTTTACGCCTGGAGTCCGAGAGGTTGCCTTGCGGCGCCTCCAGGACCACCTCCTCCTGGCTTCGAACCTGTTGGTACGCCACCTCGGCGCCGTCCGTAGGGTGGGGGGAGGAAGCCGTCGGAAGCGAATTCACATCCGACGAATCCAGGGAGCCGCTCGACGAATCGTCGAGCCCGGCCTTGGGTGGACTGCACAATCATGTTCGATGTAAGGAAAAGCTGTGCAATGGGGGAATACTATGAATCACTCAGGTATCCAAATACTTACGATCTCGCTAGGGGCTTGGCCCTGTGCGGCCACTCCTCATCGCCGTCGTCGGCGTTGGTGGAGCAGTCTGGCGGAGGGGTCTTCCCCCTCTTGGACCCTTCGGCCTCCCCGGTTGGGGCGGCCATCCTTTTCTTCCCTCCCCTCCCCGCTGGAGGGGAAGAGGTCTCTTCCTCCTCCTCCTCGTCTTCATGGGAGGAGTGCGCCTTGGAGTCGTCGGATGTTGAATCCGACACCTCCTGGTGCCGGGCGCTCTTTCGAGTCCTCGTGGCCTTCTTCTTGGCCTTCTTCTCCGGCACCATGTAAGGTGCGGGAGCCAGCAGCTTCGCCAAGCGAGCGTCCGCTGGGCCTTCGGGCAAAGGAGCCGGACAGTTGATCTGTCCGAACGTCTCCTGCCAATCCTGTCGAAGGTAAGGGAACTTAGATCCCGCATGGAATCAAATTATGAAAAACTAATACCCTGTAAAAGGTGAAAACAGCTTACCGCACGAGCATGATGCTGCGTGCTGAATCCGCGATCCTCGGTAGCGGATGCGGGGGCCTCGGCACCCTTGAAAAGCACCTTCCAAGCATCTTCGTATGTCATGTCGAAGAGCCTGCTCAGAGTTCGGTGCCGCGCCGGGTCGAACTCCCACAGGTTGAAAGCCCGTTGTTGACACGGGAGGATCCGACGGATGAGCATAACCTGGACTACGTTGACAAGTTTAAGATTCCTGTCCACCAGGGTTTGGACGCATGTTTGGAGCCCAGTCAGCTCTCCTTTTTTTACCCCACAACAGGACCGTCTCTTTCCAGGAGGCGAGCCGCGTAGGGGGTCCGGATCGGAACTCGGGGCCTGCGACCCATTCAGGGTCGCGCAGCTCGGTGATGTAAAACCACCCCGACTTCCACCCCTTTAGGGACTCCATGAAGGAGCCCTCGAACCATAGGACGTTGGGCATCTTGCCCACCATGGCGCCTCCGCACTCCGCTTGGGTGCCGCGCACCACCTTCGGCTTGACATTGAAAGTCTTGAGCCATAGGCCCAAATGGGGGCAGATGCGGAAGAAAGCCTCGCACATGACGATAAATGCCGAGATGTTGAGGACAAAATTCGGGGCCAGATCGTGGAAATCCAGGCAATAGTAGAACATGAGCCCCCGGACAAATGGGTGGAGAGGGAAGCCCAGTCCGCGGAGGAAATGGGGGAGGAACACCACCCTCTCATGGGGCCTAGGGGTGGGGATGAGCTGCCCCTCTTCGGGAAGCTGGTGCGCAATGTCGTTAGACAAGTATCCGGCCTTCCTCAGTCTTTTGATGTGTCCCTCCATGATGGAGGAGACCATCCACTTGCCTCCTGCTCCGGACATGGCTGGAGAAGGTTGAGGTGGGGTGTGCGGACTTGGGCGCTGGAGCTCGAGTGCGCGGAAATGGTTAGGCAAAGGAGGAAGAAGGCGTGGATGAAAAGGTGGATCCTTATCCCCTTATATGGGCAGACGCGACTATGCGCCCCCACCAACCTGGTAAAACTCACTTATCTCCCAAGCGCCGCAGTCAATGGCGCGGTTGGGTTACCCACACCCGTATTGATGAGAATCCCGGAATAAGGGGACATGATCTCTACTTTAACAAGACGTGTCAAGGAAACCGCCTCGCTAAACGCGCTGAGGTGGGACAGTAAAACGATTCGAATAAAGACTTTGCCGTGGTGTGATGTCACGCTACGGAATACGTCAGCAGATTAGATTTGTGTAAATTTTATTCTCTCTATGGCAATATGTGGAAACTTATTTTACAGAGCCGGACACTACCTTTGTGTTCAAAATCTTCTATGAAGTACTTGGAGGAGGAACCCGCCTTGCAATGCCGAAGACAATCTGCGCGCCGGACTCGTCGTCATTGAAGCCTGGTTCAGGGGCTACTAAGGGAGTCCTGGATTAGGGGGTGTCCGGGTGGCCGGACTATACCTTCGGCCGGACTCCTGGACTATGAAGATACAAGATTAAAGACTTCGTCCTGTGTCTGGAAGGGACTTTCCTTGGCGTGGAAGGCAAGCTTGGCGATATGGATATGTAGATCTCCTACCATTGTAACCGACTCTGTGTAACCCTAGCCCTCTCCGGTGTCTATATAAACCGGAGAGTTTTAGTCCATAGGACGAACAACAATCATGCCATAGGCTAGCTTCTAGGGTTTAGCCCCTCTGATCTCGTGGTAGATCTACTCTTGTACTACCCATATCATCAATATTAATTAAGCAGGCCGTAGGGTTTTACCTCCATCAAGAGGGCCCGAACCTGGGTAAAACTTCGTGTCCCCTGCCTCCTGTTACCATCCGACCTAGACGCACAGTTCGGGACCCCCTACCCGAGATCCGCCGGTTTTGACACCGACACCAAGTCTCCCGGGTTGCTTTCCTTCCAAAAATAAGTTCCGTGAAGTTTCAGGTCAATTGGACTCCGTTTGATTTTCCTTTTCTGCGATACTCTAAAACAAGGAAAAAACAAAAACTGGCACTGGGCTCTGGGTTAATAGGTTAGTCCCAAACATAATATAAAAGTGTATAATAAAGCCCATAAACATCCAAAGCAGTAGATAATATAGCATGGAGCAATCAAAAATTATAGATACATTGGAGATGTATTAGCATCCCCAAGCTTAATTCCTGCTCGTGCTCGAGTAGGTAAATGACAAAAACAGAATTTTTGATGTGGAGTGCTACTTGGCATAATTTCAATGTAATTCTTCTTAATTGTGGCATGAATATTCAGATCCGAAAGATTCAAGATAAAAGTTAATATTGACATAAAAATAATAATACTTCAAGCATACTAACTAAGCAATTATGTCTTCTCAAAATAACATGGCCAAAGAAAGTTCATCCCTACAAAATCATATACTTTAGTCATGCTCCATTTTCGTCACACAAGAATGCTCTCATCATGCACAACCCCGATGACAAGCCAAGCAATTGTTTCATACTTTAGTAATCTCAAACCTATAAACTTTCACGCAATATATGAGCGCGAGCCATGGACATAGCACTATGGGTGGAATAGAATATGATGATGGGGGTTATGTGGAGAAGACAAAAAAGGAGAAAGTCTCACATCAACGAGGTTAATCAATGAGCTATGGAGATGCCCATCGATTGATGTCAATGCAAGGAGTAGGGATTGCCATGAAACGGATGGACTAGAGCTATAAATGTATGAAAGCTCAACAAAAGAAACTAAGTGGGTGTGCATCCAACTTGCTTGCTCACGAAGACCTAGGGCACTTGAGGAGGCCCATTGTTGGAATATACAAGCCAAGTTCTATAATGAAAAATTCCCACTAGTATATGAAAGTGACAAAACAAGAGACTCTCTATCATGAAGATCATGGTGCTACTTTGAAGCACAAGTGTGGAAAAAGGAGAGTAGCATTGTCCATTCTCTCTTTTTCTCTCATTTTTTGGACCTTCTCTTTTTTATGGCCTTTCTCCCTTTTTTTGGGCCTTCTCTTTTTATGGCATTTCTCCTTTTTTTATTCCTCACTTGGGACAATGCTCTAGAAAATGATGATCATCACACTTCTATTTATTTACAACTCAATGATTACAACTCGATGCTAGAACAAGAGATGACTCTATACGAATGCCTCGGTGGTGTACCGCGATATGCATTGAATCAAGAGTGACATGTATGAAAGAATTATGAACGGTGGCTTTGCCACAAATACTATGTCAACTACATGATCATGCCAAGCAATATGACAATGATGAATGTGTCATGATAAACGGAACGGTGGAAAGTTGCATGGCAATATATCTCAGAATGGCTATGGAAATGCCATAATAGATAGGTATGGTGGCTGTTTTGAGGAAGATATAAGGAGGTTTATGTGTGATAGAGTGTATCATATCACGGGTTTGGATGCACCGGCGAAGTTTGCACCAACTCTCAATGTGAGAAAGGGCAATGCACGGTACCGAAGATGCTAGCAATGATGGAAGGGTGAGAGTGCATATAATCCATGGACTCAACATTAGTCATAAAGAACTCACATACTTATTGCAAAAATCTATAAGTCATCAAAAACCTCGGCACTATGCGCATGCTCCTAGGGGGATAGATTGGTAGGAAAAGACCATCGCTCGTCCCCGACGGCCACTCATAAGGAGGACAATCAAATAACACAAGCATGCTACGGGACTTGCAAACTTCAACACAAGCATTTCTCAAATTCACAACTACTCAACTTGCACAACTTTGATATTATTACCTCCATACCTCAAAAAAATCATCAAGCATCAAACTTCTCTTAGTATTCAATGCACTCTATATGAAAGTTTTTACTATTCTTGGATGCCTAGCATATTAGGATTATTTAAGCAAATTACCATGCTATTTAAGACTCTCAAAATAATCTAAGTGAATCATGAGAGATCAATAGTTTCTATAAAACAAATCCACCACCGTGCTCTGAAAAGATATAAGTAAAGCACTAGAGCAAATGACAAACTACTCCGAAAGATATAAATGAAGACCAATGAGTAGTCGAATAATTATGCAACTATGTGAAGACTCTCTAACATTAAAGAATTTAAGATCTTGGTATTTTATTCAAACAGCAAGAAAAACATAATGAAATAAAACGACGCTCCAAGCAAAACACATATCATGTGGCGAATAAAAATATAGCTCCAAGTAAAGTTACCGATGAACGAAGACGCAAGAGGGGATGCCTTTCGGGGCATCCCCAAGCTTAGGCTTTTCGTTGTCCTTGAATATTACCTTGGGGTGCCTTGAGCATCCCCAAGATTACGCTCTTGCCACTCCTTCTTCCATAGTCCATCGAATCTTTACCCAAAACTTGAAAACTTCACAACACAAAACTTAACAGAAAACTCGTAAGCTCCGTTAGTATAAGAAAATAAATCACCACTTAGGTACTGTTGTGAACTCATTATTTATTCATATTGGTCTTAAACATACTGTATTCCAACTTCTATATGGTTTATAAATTATTTTACTAGCCATAGATTCATCAAAATAGGTAAACAACACATAGAAAACAGAATCTGTCAAAAACAGAACAGTCTGTAGTAATCTGGATCAAACCTATACTTCTGGAACTCATAAAATTATCAAATAAATTTCTGGACGTGAGCAATTTATCTATTAATCATCTGCAAAAAGAATTAACTAAATAGAACTCTCCAAATAAAAATTGAAGCAATTCTCGTGAGCGCTAAAGTTTATGTTTTTTACAGCATGATCATAAAGACTTCACCCAAGTCTTCCCAAAGGTTCTACTTGGCACAAACACTAATTAAAACATAAAAACTCAATCATAGAGGATAGATTATTAATTTATTACTAAACAGGAACAAAAATCAAGGAGCTAAAATAAAATTGGGTTGCCTCCCAACAAGCGCTATCGTTTAACGCCCCTAGCTAGGCATGATGATTTCAATGATGCTCACATAAAGGATAAGAATTGAAACATAAAGAGAGCATCATGAAGAATATGACTAGCACATTTAAGTCTAACCCACTTCCTATGCATAGGGATTTTGTGAGCAAACAACTTATGGAAACAAGAATCAACTTGCGTGGGAAGGTAAAACAAGCATAACTTCAAAACTTTAAGCACATAGAGAGGAAACTTGATATTATTGCAATTCCTACAAGCATATATTCCTCCCTAATAATAATTTTCAGTAGCATAATGAATGAATTCAAGAATATAACCAGCACCTAAAGCATTCTTTTCATAATCTACAAGCATAGAAATTTTATTACTCTCCACATAAGCAAAATTCTTCTCATTCGGAATAGTGGGAGTATCATAAGAAACTCGAATACTATAAATTGTTTCCACATTAAAAGAGTAATGTTCATAGAAGGGGTAACCATAATCATGACAAGTTTTATAAATATAATCACTACTTTTATAGCATAAGTATCATCACAATAATCATCATAAGTAGGAGGCATGATATCATCATTATAAATTTGCATATCAAAACTTGGGAGACTAAAAATATCATCTTCATTAAGCGTAGCATCCCCAAGCTTGGGACAAACATTAATTGCAGCAAATATATTCTCAAAAACATCATATTCATCAAACATAGCATCCCCAAGCTTGGGCCTTTTCATATCATAAGCATAATCACTCTCATCATTAATAGTATAGATAGCACCAATAGTATAGCAATTATCATATTCTTCCAAGCAAGTGCCAAAAATATTTTGAAGATCATAAGAAGTATCATTATCTTCCACAATTATATTTTCATGAGGAACAATAGTAATAGGAGCTGCATTATTTGGGAGAGGTATCTTTTTACCTCTCTTCCTTTTTCTTTTCTTCTTCTTCACCACATCATGTGTGGGTTCAATCATCTTTTTGGAGCTCCTTATTAATGAGATTGGTTGAATAGGAGGCTCCTCCTCGTTACCTGATTCATCATAAGAAATAATAGGAGGGTATTGGGAAGCCTCTTCCCTTTCATTAGTATTCTTTTCATCTTCTATTTGTTTTCTTTTCTTTATGTAGTTGGCAATATAAGGATTTTCAATACAATTCACCGCACAATACATATAAATTTTCTCTAGATCAAAATCAAGAAATCTATCAAGATTAAACTTTGGAATACCCTCAGTTATACGTTTCATTTCCTCATACCCTTAAAGAAGACTAAGCTATTTATGATGCTCAAGGGTAATAAAATTATCACAATTTTTGGATACGATTCGGTCATGAAACAATTTGCATTGGAGATTTAAATGACCATGTTCATTGCAAAGTTCACAAGGGGCGTGAAAAATATTGAATTTTTCAGCACAATCATCAAGACTTTCTTTCAACAATTTAGTTTCTAAGTACTTATGCCTCTTGCAATATCTATCTTCCCTATTTGGTGTGTACTTACAAACCCAATGCACTCCACAAAAATTGACATGTTTATAGGAGACATTTTCATCATAACTAGTGCAATCATCATTAGTACCATGGATATTCAAGGAGTTCATACTAACAACATTGCACTCATGCTCATCATTCAAATATTTAGTGCCAAACATTTTAATACATTCTTCTTCTAACACTTTGGCACAATTTTCCTTTCCATCATACTCACGAAAGATATTAAAAAGATGAAGCGTATGAGGCAAACTTAATTCCTTTTTTTGTAATTTTCTTTTATAAACTAAACTAGTGATAAAACAAGAAACTAAAAGACTCGATTGCAAGATCTAAAGATATACCTTCAAGCACTCACCTCCCCGGCAACATCGCCAGAAAAGAGCTTGATGTCTACTACACAACCTTCTTCTTGAAGATATTGTTGGGCCTCCAAGTGCAGAGGTTTGTAGGACAGTAGCAAATTTCCCTCAAGTGGATGACCTAAGGTTTATCAATCCGTAGGAGGTGTAGGATGAAGATGGTCTCTCTCAAACAACCCTGCAACCAAATAACAAAGAGTCTCTTGTGTCCCCAACACACCCAATACAATGGTAAATTGTATAGGTGCACTAGTTCGGCGAAGAGATGGTGATACAAGTGGTATATGGATAGTAGATAATGGTTTTTGTAATCTGAAAATATAAAAACAACAAGGTAACTAATGATAAAAGTGAGCATAAACGGTATTGCAATGATAGGAAACAAGGCCTAGGGTTCATACTTTCACTAGTGCAAGTCCTCTCAACAATAATAACATAATTGGATCACATAACTATCCCTCAACATGGAACAAAGAGTCACTACAAAGTCACTAATAGCAGAGAACAAACGAAGAGATTATGGTAGGGTACGAAACCACCTCAAAGTTATTCTTTCCAATCAATCCGTTGGGCTATTCCTATTAGTGTCACAAACCGCCCTAGAGTTCGTACTAGAATAACACCTTAAGACACAAATCAACCAAAACCCTAATGTCACCTAGATACTCCAATGTCACCTCAAGTATCCATTGGTATGATTATACGATATGCATCACACAATATCAGATTCATCTATTCAACCAACACATAGAACCTCAAAGAGTGCCCCAAAGTTTCTACCAGAGAATCACGATGAAAACGTGTGCCAACCCCTATGCATAGATTCATGGGCGGAACCCGCAAGTTGATCACCAAAATATATATCAAGTGAATCACGTGATATCCCATTGTCACCACAGATACGCATGACAAGACATACATCAAGTGTTCTCAAATCTTTAAAGACTCAATCCAATAAGATAACTTCAAAGGGGAAACTCAATCCATTACAAGAGAGTAGAGGGGGGAGAAAACATCATAAGATCCAACTATAATAGCAAAGCTCGCAATACATCAAGATCGTATCACCTCAAGAGCATGAGAGAGAGAGAGATCAAACACATCGCTACTGGTACATACCCTCAGCCCCGAGGGAGAACTACTCCCTCCTCATCATGGAGAGCACTGGGATGATGAAGATGGCCATCGGAGAGGGATTTCCCCCTCCGGCAGGGTGCCGAAACGGGTCTAGATTGGCTTTCGGTGGCTACGGAGGCTTCTGGCGGTGGAACACCCGATCTATTGTGCTCCCCGATCGTTTTAGGGTATATGGATATATATAGGCGGAAGAAGTACGTCAAGGGGGCCATGAGGGGCCCACGAGGGTGGAGGGCGCGCCCAGGGGGGGTGGGCGCGCCCCTACCTCGTGGCCTCCTTGAAGCTTCCTTGACATGGACTCCAAGTCTCCCGGGTTGCTTTCCTTCCAAAAATAAGTTCCGTGAAGTTTCAGGTCAATTGGACTCCGTTTGATTTTCTTTTTCTGCGATACTCTAAAACAAGGAAAAAACAGAAACTGGCACTGGGCTCTGGGTTAATAGGTTAGTCCCAAAAATAATATAAAAGTGTATAATATAGCCCATAAACATCCAAAACAGTAGATAATATAGCATGGAGTAATCAAAAATTATAGATACGTTGGAGACGTATCAGCCGCGTCGCTGTAAACCGGTGCGGACGAGCAAGTTGTCCTCCGCGTTGTAAACCGGCATGGACGCATGAACTGGCGATGAGGGTAGACGGGCGAGTTGTCTGTGGCGTTGTAAGGTGGCGCGAACGGGCGAGTCGGCCGGCGCGTTGATGTAAATCGGACTGCGATACGCGTGTCCATGAAGTTGCGCGGCACAGCCGAACGTGCCTCCACGGTATAATACCACCCCTTTTTTCTTTTAATAGCCATCTTGCATAAAAATATTACAGGCCAGAGTAATTGTTCTTTGACAAAACAATATGCGCTAGTAAAATAAACTTAAATGGACATCACCTGATTTATTTGGACCATAGACGGTCCATACACAGATCCAAAATCATGCACAAAGGCACCATCAATACAGATGTGTTATTTACTTGATTCTCCGTGAAGTATTATCAGCTCCAATTGATTGACTCCTCCACTGCGTGATCTCCCTTTTATTCATATGTAAATTAATAGTAGCTTCTAGGTACACATAATGTGTATTATAATGCCAAAGCATGCCAGAACTTTTTGTCATTTTTTGCCTGACTGTGGTCATTACATGGGCAGTAACCACTTTTTCCACCACGGCCTCAGAACCGGAAAAATATGCAAGCGTTTGAAACTATTCTTTCTTGCCTGGCTGACCTTCCCCCTGTGGCCTTGTCTAAGGGCCTGTTTGATTTCAAATAAGTCACCAACTTATAAGTCGAAAAGTGAAAAAAGTGACTTATTTTGCCAAACAGACCCGACTTATAAGTCACCCCAACTTATAAGTCATAAGTTGCTCCACCCCAACTTAAAATTTATAAGTCACCCCTTTTTGCGTGGGTCCCACCACCTGCATGATGTTGATTGGTGTGGAAAGGTGTGTCAGGTGACTTATAAGTCAGATGACAACCAAACAGGCGTGACTTATAAGTCACTAGTTTTAAGTCACCTGACTTATAAGTCGGGTGACTTATTGAAATCAAACAGGCCCTAACAACGGTTCGGTGTATTGCAGCAGAGATACACCAACAGAAGCGTCCGGCGGCTCAGAAAACAACCGTGGCAGACGAGGGGTGAGGCGACCTTGGTGGTGGCTGACTTAAAGAATCTGCCGAGGCAACTTGTGGCGAGCGGCGAACTGAAGCGGCTACTCAGCGCAGAAACTCAGGGCCACAGGCATGAGCTCGCGTGATGGCGGCTCAAGGTGACCATGGACCGCAACAACGAGGCGGTCGTAGGCCACGACTGTGTGAATCCATCAGCGCTCCTGCAGCTGGCGGAGTAAGTTTGAGCAAGGATGGCTTGTCACCGCGCCGGAAGTGGCCTGGTCATCAAGGGCGGCCGAGGTACATGAAACAATGACGCGGAGAAGTGCGAGGCCACAGAAGAAGTGGCGGAGGCGACCGTCGGAAGTAGTACGAGGCCAAGTTGAGGTCGTTCACGGTGTAGGAAGCAGCTCGGCCATGGCGACTCGGGGCGTGACAGCCAAGGGAGACCGAGGCGGCTCGAGGTGTAGCCAGGTGGTGAGGGCCGGTTCATCGGCGGGTGGTAAACCGGTGCCCTCGTCGTGGTACAAGATGAGTCAACAGTGACGGTGGTTTAGTAGAGTCGGCGAGTTACAGCGGAAGACTGACAGGCTTGTCACGAACCGCACGGACGGGACGCGCAATGGTGCAAGCTGGCCCAGGGCGCATGTAATGCAGCAACGGTGCGAAGCAAAGGGCGGGCCGGTTTGCAGGCAAAGGAGAAGCGGCATCCTGGAGGCAGCAGCCGGCTTAGTGGTGCCTGACCATGGCATATTTAAAGAAAACAGCAGCAGGGCGAAGAGTGGAGGCTCGATGCCATGGTTGAAACGGCCGCGAGGCCGGAGCGGCTTGAAGCGTGGTGGCGCAGGTGCAGCCACCGAGGCATGGTGACTCGCCAATGGCGGCGGCTCGGAGCGGCGTGGTAAGGCGGCTTGTAGACGGCGATTTGAAGTAAGCAGAGGTCGCTCCAGTTTAATGCCACCGGGCCACGGCGGTTTATCATGAAACAGCTCAGCAGCAGGATGTCGAGGCGGCGTCAGTGCAAACGAGGACGCAGACGTATGAACCGCCAGGCGAGTCCCGCGTGTCAGCGGAGCAGGGGGCGGTTCAAAGGAGCTGCTCCAGAGCAGGTGCGACTCGCGAGGCCTTGGTTGAGGTGGAGGTGACAGGTGAGCAGCGAGGTCACTCGGGGCCAGTCCCAGCGGCCGGCGGCTCGTGGCAACGGGTCAAGGTCAGGCCGCGACAGCTCATCGCAAGGATGAGATGGCGATGACTCGGCGCCCGGCGGGTTGCAGGGCGGGTCGATGAAGGTGCATCCGCGATAGCGGCGAATCGGAGAGGCGCAACCATGGCTGGTTCAGCGCGACGGGTGATAGATGCAGTCCGGCAGGCCGGCTCACGGCTCACCGATGGAGGCGACGCAAGGCTGGGCTCGAGACCATGCTGATTTTTAGCAGAATCGGAGTAGCAGGCGGCGGATCAACATATTGGTGACGGCTCGAGACCGCACCGGGCAAGGGCGGCTCAATGGCGCGTCCGCGATTTTGAGGTGGAGACGAACAACAGCTTGTAAAGGCAGAGTAAGGCTGGGGCGACTCGGAACGGCCACAGCGGATGATGGCTCAGAACAGCCGCGGCGGATCGACCAGCGGAGGCATGCTCGGTGGCGACTCAGAGGCGTGCTCGGCGGTTCAGAGGCGGGGCCGGTTCAAGGCTGCAGGACGAGCGACAACAACAACCCGCAGTGTAGCCCGGCAGGTCAATAGAGCTGAAGCGAGATACGGTAGTGATGGCTTGTAACAGAGGCGCTATTGCTGCTACTCCGGGTGTAGTCCGACGGGTCAACAGAATGAGTCAACAGAGGAATTCAATCCTGTGGAGAATCTGCTTCCGAGTCGTGGCCCTCCCTTCTCATATATTTTTCTTTTCTTTGAAACTTGCTCTGATGATCCGCTAGCAGTACTCGATCTCTTCCAACTCGGATGGATGTAGTAATTAAGGGCAAAACATATCTGATCTAGTAATACTCAAGTGGTACTAGCCCTCTTCTCAAAAATAATATTTGATGATGAATTTCACGTGGCAGGGTACTAGCTTAAGTAGTACTACTAATCTAGTACTTTTCCTTTGGTATGTACATGCGTGGGATTCCCTCAGATGAATAGTAGCAGCGATTAAATCTCCTCGTGACTCGCTGCAACGCCGGGTCGTGTCTGGACTTGAGCGTCTCAGAATTGATTTTGATCTCTGATGATTTTTCCTTAATCCGGATATTGCAACTGGGTGGACGACTCATGATCTGACAGCTCTGGTATTTGTATCATGGACTAATCACCATACTCCATCCGAAGCCACAACAACTCAAACAATACTTTGTCTTGGTCTCAATAGATCGCCATGATTTTTTCGACGGTTTGTAAAAAATATAACCCTAAATTTCTTTCTCTTCAAATCTCATATCTCGTTCTGGCTGCTTGCTAAGGAGACGATATAGATCCTTCCAAACCGGTTCTTCTTCATTCAACAAATTGCGAGCTTCTTGATCCTTGAAGAGCACCCTCCAAGAACTCAACACCACCGTGCGCCAGCCCCACGGTGGGCGCCAACTGTCGTGGTTTTGTCATGGCATATGTCCTAGTGTGAGGACTTAGTCGTGAGGCCAACGCATCTATGTGGTAGCTTGAGAGTGGTTGAGTGAAATTGAGAGATGCAACACAAGATAAGGGTTTAGACAGCTTCGGGCCCCGGGAAACATCATCCGGTAACAACCCTACGTGCTGTTTGAGGCTATGTCTCATTATGATCATCAGGAAGTCGCCGTATACCGGCGCTCCCAGTTAACCCTAACCCTTCAGATTGTTTCTCCTTACCCGTCCCCCTTTCGGGAGCCCTGCCCCTCCTTACAGGGGCGGATCTGGGCCCCAGGCCCGGGGCGTGGCAATTTTTTTTAGTTATTACCTAGCTATACTTTTCAATGGGCCCAGGGCTTAGCCCAACACACAACCAAGGCCCAGGCCAGCCTCTCCATCTTGGTACTTGCACACAGCCTCGCCCACGCACACCTCGCGAGCAGGAACTGCAGGCGAGTTCCAGTGCGCAGCCACCGCCGCCCGTCGGTGATTCCCCTCGGCTCCGGCGCTCCCCGGCCGTCCCAAGTCCCTCCGTTGCTCACATGCTCGCCGCTGGCCTGCTCCGCCGCTCACCGGCTCTCTCTGCACGCCAGCTCTGCTCCGGGCTCCGGCCTCCCCTGCCCTGGTCTCCGCCTGTCCGCCATGCCCAGCCGCACTGTGTAGGGACTGCCGGCCTCAGGACTGGCCGCACCCTGACTGGCTGCACCACCGTGTATCCCCACACTAGTTCGGTAATATGTGGATATGCATTGTCCAACTGCATTGCTGCTGTTCTTAAAATTTTGTAGATTGAACATTTTTAGATCTGCTTACTATAATGTGTGGATTTTCTACTGCACTACTGCTTATCGTTGTTGCTGTTGTCAAACATTCAGTTTCACTTGAATTATATTCGAATGTGAATGTTGCTGTTGCTGCGGTTAATATTAATTATATTTCATTTTGTAAAAATAAAAGATGAAGAGATATTTTTCATCCGTGGCCGCTACGGAAATGTCTACACCCAGAGATATTTTTGGTGTAATTGAGCCATATTTGAGGTAGCTATAGCCTGATGGACCTTAAGTTTTCCTCTCGCGATGAAAAAAAATTAGGCCCGGGGCTTGCTCCAATCCTGGATCCGCCACTACCTCCTTATATAAGTTGAAGGGGCGGGTTACATGTAGAGTCCAACTCGAACTTATGACTTAACTATTATGACTTCTCTTCATGGGCTTCTTAACATGTTGGGCTTCATAACGTCTTGGGCTTCATAACTCCTGGCAACCCAGTTATCACTGTCTACCGGGTTATAACTGGTGCCGGTTTAAGATGGTCTACCGGTTTATGATTGTCTGCTGAGTAATCATCTGACTTCCCCTGTCTTAACTGTCAGCCGGTTTAACAACCTGTCGGTTTACCGTCTGGGTTAACTACCTGTTTTATCTGTGTGTCTTAACTGTCAGTCGGTTTAACAACCTGCCGGTTTACCGTCTGACTTAACACAAACCGGTTTACCACCTGTCTTAACACCTGCCGGTTTACCGTCCGTCTTAGCCATCCGTCTTAACTGTCAGTCGGTTTACCAAGTCCCAGCCGGGTTATAACTCCGGCCGGATCATACCGCGGGGTATATCCCCGACACAAAGAGTTGTCATTTGATCAACGGGATCACATCATTAGGAGAATGATGTGATTGTCTTGACCCATTCCGTTAGCTTAGCACTTGATCGTTTAGTTTGTTGCTATTGCTTTCTTCATCACTTATACATGTTCCTATGACTATGAGATTATGCAACTCCCGTTTACCGGAGGAACACTTTGTGTGCTACCAAACGTCACAACGTAACTGGGTCATTATAAAAGTGCTCTACAGGTGTCTCCGAAGGTACTTGTTGGGTTGGCGTATTTCGAGATTAGGATTTGTCACTCCGATTGTCGGAGAGGTATCTCAGGGTCCACTCGGTAATACACATCACTTAAGCCTTGCAAGCATTGCAACTAATGAGTTAGTTGCGGGATGATGTATTATGGAACGAGTAAAGAGACTTGCCGGTAACGAGATTGAACTAGGTATTGAGATACCGATGATCGAATCTCGAGCAAGTAACATACCGATGACAAAGGGAAGAACGTATGTTGTTATGCGGTTTGACCGATAAAGATCTTCATAGAATATGTAGGAGCCAATATGAGCATCCAGGTTCTGCTATTGGTTATTGACCGGAGACGTGTCTCGGTCATGTCTACATAGTTCTCGAACCCATAGGGTCCGCACGCTTAAAGTTCGATGACGGTTATATTATGAGTTTATGTGTTTTGATGTATCGAAGGTAGTTCGGAGTCCCGGATGAGATCGGGGACATGACGAGGAGTCTCGAAATGGTCGAGATGTAAAGATCGATATATTGGACGACTATATTCGGACATCGGAAAGGTTCCGAGTGGTTCGGGTATTTTTCGGAGTACCGGAGAGTTACGGGAATACGTGGAAGAAGTATATGGGCCTTATTGGACTTTAGGGGAGAGATAGAGGCAGCCCCCCTCCCCAATGACTAGTCCGAATTGGACTAGGGGGAGGGACGGCGCCCCCTCCTTCCTTCTGTTCCCTCTTCCCCTTCCTTGTCTCCTACTCCTACTACTTGGAAGGGGAGGAATCCTACTCCCGATGGGAGTAGGACTCCTCCAGGGCGCGCCATAGGGGCCGTCCCTCTCCCCCTCCTCCACTCCTTTATATACGTGGCTAGGGGGCACCCCATAGACACAACAATTGATCTCTTGGATCTTTTAGCCGTGTGCGGTGCCCCTCTGCACCATAGTCCACCTCGATAATATTGTAGCAGTGCTTAAGCGAAGCCCTGCGACAGTAGAACATCAACATCGTTACCACGCCGTCGTGTTGACGGAACTCTCCCTCAAAGCTCGGCTGTATCGAAGTTCGAGGGACATCATCGAGTTAAACATGTGCAGAACTCGGAGGTGCCGTGCGTTTGGTACTTAATCAGTCGGATCGTGAAGACGTACGACTACATCTACCGCGTTGTGCTAACGCTTCCGCTTTCGGTCTATGAGGGTACGTGGACATACTCTCTCCTCTCCTTGCTATGCATCACCATGATCTTGCGTGTGTGTAGGAAATTTTTGAAATTACTATGTTCCCCAACAACACCACGTGATGATCGGGTGTGATAAGCTCTACATTCAAATACAACGGGTGCAAGACAGTTTTGCACACACGGAATACTCAGGTTAAACTTGACGAGCCTAGCATATGCAGATATGTCCTCGGAACACTGAGGCCGAAAGGTCGAGCGTGAATCATATTGTCAAGACCCCGACTCAATGCCACACCGATCTAGCATGTAACACATCATATCACTTTGCGGCCTCACGCACGGTATTCCCACGGGTGCCACCCTACCTGGCCCGGGACCGTTTGCGCCTTTTGGCTCACGTATATGATAGTGTCGCTAGCATCCATATGATAAAGAATCCGGGCTGACATGGCTAGTCGTAAACCCAAAGTGGCACAAACTTATAGGGACAGGCATCCATGACCCAGCATCGAACGTGTCGGTCATCAGCGAGTGAATCCAGGCTGTAGCACTGGGCTAGCAGGACTCCGGTGAACCGGGCTGTAGCGGGCTAACAGGACTCCGGTATTCATCGCGTGACATTTCCCTGAAAGGACAGACACAGGAACGAAGAAGGACACATGCCGGCCAGCCTAAGTGTTCCGGAGCAGTAGCAAGCTACCATGGCTCAGTGCAAACACTAGGAGACATTTCCCGGTAAGAGAGGCTACTAAGGATAAACAACTAGATAGTCAGATCCCACACATACCAAGCATTTCAATAACATACACACAATATGCTCGATATGTGCAAATAGAACATGGCATCACAACATGACTCTACAACTCAAGTATTTACTCAATAGGCTTCGAGGAGCGAGATAATACAAACATGGGTCTCATGACCCAACAATCAGAGCATACAAATCAAAGCACAAGCGGAAGCTTAACATGTCTGAGTACAGACATCTATAAATGAAAAAGGCTGAGAAGCCTGACTATCTACCAGATCCTGCCGAGGGCACAAGATCGTAGCTGAGGTAACAAGATAAACGTCGAAGTCCACGCGGTACTACTAGCGAGACCGAAGTCTCTCTGCAAAAACATAAATTAAGCAACGTGAGTACAAATGTACCCAGCAAGACTTACATCAGATCTAAGTACATATGCATCATTATCAACAAGGGGATGGTGGAGTTTGACTGCAGCAAGCCAGCTTTGACTCGGTGGCTAACCTGAACTACGACTGCAAGTAACTCTTTTGAGGTGGCGCACACGAGTCCACATATTCACCAAATCAATACACCACTATGGATCCGCTCCCGTCTCCCTACGAGAACGCCATCCATAGCACTCACGCTTATCTTGCGTATTTTAGAGTATCCACTTACACTTGTCTATGAACTATGCAAGGGGTCCAAGTTTCCATATCCGAGGAATCCGGCTATTCGAATAGATGATGTTAACCCTGCAGGGGTGTACTTCTTCACACACGCTCTCGCCACTTATCGCCCTGTACACGTCATGTACCTCGGCAACCTTCAAGCGGAAGCCGGGCGAGGGAGTCGGCCACGACCTGACTAACCGAACAAGTCTCTAGTCCAGGTTTATCGCCTATTCGGGTTCCATCCGCAAGGAGATCCGGTCGGGGTGTCGCTTACGGCCCCAAATGATGTGTGCAGGGTTCCCAAGCCCACCAACCAGGTGCCACTTGGTACACCGGGTCACTGTGCCTAGTCTGTCCCAAGCCCACCTGTACCGGGTGCCACTTGGTAGACTACTAACACTACCTACAAACACCAGAAACTAGTTGCAACTCCTGGACAGAGATCAAGTTGATTAATAAGTCGAGAGGGGCACTTAAGCATTCCAATGTGTGGTAGTAGCTGGTCATGGATCACAAACACAGAACTCAGTTCCTGAGGACGGCTGCAATGAGACAACCCACCATGTACTCCTACATGGCCTCTCACCGCTACCTTTACCAAATCGTGTTCACACACTTAGCTCTCAATGGTAGGACATGTTCACACACCTCTGATTCATCCCCGATGAATCAGACCTGACTCAACTCTAAGCAGTAGCAGGCATGACAAACAAGCATGAATGAGTAGGCACAACAGGGCTCAAACAACTCCTACTCATGCTAGTGGGTTTCATCTATTTACTGTGGCAATGACAGGTCATGCAGAGGATAAAGGGGTTCAACTACCGCAGCAAGTAACAAATATGTCGTTGTTGTCCTAATGCAGTAAAAGAGAGCAGGAGCGAGAGAGTAGGATTGTATCGGAATGAACAAGGGGGTTTTGCTTGCCTGGCACTTCTGAAGATAACATTGAGTCTTCATCAGTGTCAACGATCACAACGTCGGAACATCGTCTACCGGGAGGGAACAGATACCGGCAACAAAGAAGAAATACAATCAATGCAATGCACAATATGATGCATGCTCATGACATGGCAATATGAATGTGTTTGAGCTAATGCACTTAGCTATGATTTAAATGAAGTTGGTTTGAATACATGATTCAAATTCCAACTCCATATATGGTTATTTAAATGCCCTTTATTTGTTTTGTCCAAAACAGAGGACAAACATTGTTCAAACATGCATGAAAATGGTACAGATGGATTCCTTGAATTTTTCTGATAATTTTTCATATATAAATTATTTAATTTGGAGTTACGGTTGAATTTCTATGAATTATTGAAGTTTAGGGCATTTTCTGAAATTTCCTGAATAATAATAAATCTAGAAAACCTATTACTACGTCAGCATGACTTCACGGTGACGTCAGCAAGTCAACGGGCGTTGTCCAGGTCAAATCTGACCTGTGGGACCCATATGTCAGTGTCACAGTTAGCTAACAGGGGGTTATCTGCTTAATTAAAGGATTAGGGGGGGGGTCAGGGCCCACTGGTCAGTGTTAGTGGCTAATTAGGTTTAGTTAATATTTAACTAAAGTTAGCAGGGCCTGGCCCCACTAGTCAGCGACCCTGGGGGGTCAAACCCCAGGTCGATCAGGTCAAACCTGCCGGCGACGACAGAAACGGCGGGGCGGCTCGAGATTGCGATACAAGGAACGATTCGAGGCGCCGTTGGGCTCTACGGAAAGCTGGCGATCCCGCGCATCCAACGGTGCAACCGGGGCGAGCTGGGGTGGCTGGAGCTCACCGGAATGAAGCTCATGGCGGCGCCGGCGTTCGGGTGAACTAGGTTTCGGGGTTAGGGAGCACAACAGGAGGCAAAGAGGGGTGTTACGACCTCCTGGGGTTGCACTGAGCACGGCCGCATGCTCGGTTGCAGCTCTAGGCAACGGTGGCTACGGCGGCGACATGGCCGGCGGCGAAGAGCTCTCGGCTCCGGTGGATATTGGCATTAGCGGGAGAGAAAGTGCCAGGGGAGGGAGGGGATCGACGCAGCAGCTCACAGCGGATCGAACGAAGGGGTTGGTGAGCTTGGGGGCGTCCTCGTTGCTGCGAATCGAGCGGCGACCATCGGCGGCGGTCGAGGATGAAGACGACGGCGTGGAGGCGATGCAGAGCTTCCTGAGGGGCTTGGCTTGGTGGGGAGGAAGAGGGGGTCGAGGCGGAGCTCCTGGGCTGCTCAAGGGGACGAGGGAGGGGCCATGGCCGCGGTGGTGCAAGTCAGCGGCGGCAGGC